>NC_069499.1:578278976-578283976 GCF_027579735.1 Bombina bombina
TAGGACTGTAATGTGGTTACCATTGGTTTTAAATAAAAGTCTACATATTCGGATAGTTTACAGGTAAGGGAATCAATTCCCGAAATAATTGGCCGGCCTGGAGGTGTCTTTTGATCTTTATGTATCTTTGGGAGATAATAAAAGGTCGCTACCCTGCAGTTCTCATTATACAAGAACTTTTTCTCATCCAAAGTGATTGCCCCCAGATTCTTCGCCTTATTTAATAATTCAAACAGAATTTTGATAAAATCATGAGTCGGATCTCTAAATAATTTTTGGTAGGTCTCCTTGTCATTTAGGATTCTAAATGATTCTTTCAAGTAATCACTTCTATTTAGAATCACAATACTTCCCCCCTTGTCCGCTTCTCTTATGATGATTTCATTATCTTTTGACAAGTTCTTTAATGCCTTTAATTCATATTTGTTTAAATTCTGTTTGTCTTTTCTTACCTTATTATCAATTTTTTCACATAAGTTTATTAAATCCTTTTCCACCAATTTTTGAAATACTGGGATATGATTCCCTTGAGAGTGTAATGGATAAAAAATTGATTTCGGTTTAAAACCACTCTGTGTCCCTTGAGAGCCTTCATTTTCCAAGGTTTCCAACAGAGACAGAGTATACTCATCCAAACCTGTTTTCCAACTACTAGCCCCTTCGGTATTAGATTCCAAAGATATCAGATTGGTTAGAGTTTCCCAATCCTCAACCTTTAGATTAATGTTGTCTTTATTCTTAAGTTTAGTTTTTTCGAAATGACGTGTTAGAGTTAATTTTCGAATAAATTTATTTAAATCTATAAATAACTCAAATGAATTTGGATTCTCTGAGGGAGAAAAGGAAAGACCTTTTTGGAGTAAACTTAATTCTGCTGGCGTTAATCTCTTATCTGATAAATTAAAGATTTTAGTTTTTTCTTTATTTAAAATCATTTTCTTCTCTTTATTTCGTATATTTCGTCCCCCTCGCTTTCCTCGTCTGATTCCATAGGTCTTTTTTGTCTTGTGTAAAAGTGAGTTATTGGTACATTTCCTTTTTCCACTATTTGCGGTTTTGTTAATTTCCCTGATTTTCCTAAAAAAGATGCATTATCTTTAATTTTTCCTGACCTGTTATTCTCACGATTACTATTTCTTACCTGTGGATCAGAAAAATGCTCAGAAGAAGAAGGTGCCTCTCTATCCTCTCTCTCATGTGTTGCCATCACTACTTTAGTATTCTGATTGGTGGTTTTTTTATTATTATTATTATGAAAATTCTGAGCTTTTTTATGGCCTCTTTTTGGTTGACCATTGACATATCTATGATTATCCCGACTATCATTTGGAATTCTATCCTGATATGCATATTCATGGTACTGATTATAATTATAATTATTAGAATCCTTCCTACGCCAATTATGAGAATTAGCCCTAGGACCCTGGGGATAATAAAAACCCTCATTCCTTGACCTATTGTTTGAGTAATGCCTTGGTTGTTGTACTTGCGCTTTTATAAAGCTTCTTTTTCTATTAGGATATTCAGATCTTATAGGGGTATTAGTACTTTTTGTCTTTGAGAAAACCTCTTCCATGTCATTCCCCTCTTCTATATTTAATTCCTGTTCGGTCTCCTGATTAATTTCTTCTTGTAGCTCTATATAGTCCCTCTTAAATTTTTTATATTTCCTATATTCAATTTCTTTTTCATATTTTTGTACCCTCTGTTTGGTTTCTTTATTAATTTCATCATATAAAGCATCTTCTCTGAATGGTTCTAATTCACCTCTAATTTTGTTGATCTCCTCCACTATTTTGGATAATTTTACATCTCTGTATCTGATTAGAATATCTATAAATTTGTTTGAGCAATCCGTTAAGGCTTGCTCCCATTCTAAATGATATTCTACATCAGCTAAATCAAAAATAGCTGTTTTTGACATACGCAACCCCTTCGGTATTAAATTCTTTTTAATATATTTTTTTAAAATTCTTTTATCATAATAATGATTAATTTGTAATTTGCTCAATTTTTCTAATTTTTGAAATAATTCCCTTGGATCCACAGTTTCTCTACTCAGATCCTCTTCTTCATCAGACATAGAATCATTTCTTTGTGTATTAAAATAATCTCCATAATAGAAAGTGGTCATAATGTTGGGTTTAACAAGTGCTGCTGTTCTAATTGAGAAAAAAATAAACAAATGAAACAAAAAAACGTGTATGTCAAAGGGTTAAAAAACCTCTCTTTCAAAACACAGAACTGCGCTCTAAATAAACCCCTTTTTTAAAATACAATATAAATATCTGGATGATGCTAAAATCAAAACATTCAAATGATTAAATAATTAAATAATATTGGTTCATTGAAGCATATAATAAAAAAATATGTAATGATAAGATTCTAAATCACAATAAAAAGGATAAATTGGTTGGATCCCACGTAATAGTGCAGATCAATTGTAGGTGTCGGCTGCTGTGTCTTATTAGTCCTCCGGATCTCACGGAGTAAGGTAGAAATCTAAAAAAATAATGAAAAAGAAAGCGCACAAAGGCACCTACATAGTGCAAATCAATTTAATTTAAACAATAATACAAGTGTGCATTAAAACAGCTCCCCCGTAGGGTATCTACTCACAGGAGTCAACCTCAAACTTGTGAGGTATGTTTTAGCATGTAGTTTGAAAATTTCACTCAGAACCGCTTGCTATGAAAGTGCTTAGTCAAAAAAGAGTCAGGACAAGTCCAACCTGATTGCCGGGTGTCACTGTCTGCAACTCGAGCTCTGGACAAGTAATTCTCCCGGCCTCTTGTTCCACTCACTTCCCTTTTGGTAGGAGTTCTTTTTGGAGCACAATCTTTCTTTGGCAAAATGGTCCGTGCAGATACAAACACAGCTGATCGCTGTTCCACAAAGACAGACGCAAGGTGGGCGTGGCCTTACGCGTTTCACGGTTGTGTCATTTCGAAAAAACTAAACTTAAGAATAAAGACAACATTAATCTAAAGGTTGAGGATTGGGAAACTCTAACCAATCTGATATCTTTGGAATCTAATACCGAAGGGGCTAGTAGTTGGAAAACAGGTTTGGATGAGTATACTCTGTCTCTGTTGGAAACCTTGGAAAATGAAGGCTCTCAAGGGACACAGAGTGGTTTTAAACCGAAATCAATTTTTTATCCATTACACTCTCAAGGGAATCATATCCCAGTATTTCAAAAATTGGTGGAAAAGGATTTAATAAACTTATGTGAAAAAATTGATAATAAGGTAAGAAAAGACAAACAGAATTTAAACAAATATGAATTAAAGGCATTAAAGAACTTGTCAAAAGATAATGAAATCATCATAAGAGAAGCGGACAAGGGGGGAAGTATTGTGATTCTAAATAGAAGTGATTACTTGAAAGAATCATTTAGAATCCTAAATGACAAGGAGACCTACCAAAAATTATTTAGAGATCCGACTCATGATTTTATCAAAATTCTGTTTGAATTATTAAATAAGGCGAAGAATCTGGGGGCAATCACTTTGGATGAGAAAAAGTTCTTGTATAATGAGAACTGCAGGGTAGCGACCTTTTATTATCTCCCAAAGATACATAAAGATCAAAAGACACCTCCAGGCCGGCCAATTATTTCGGGAATTGATTCCCTTACCTGTAAACTATCCGAATATGTAGACTTTTATTTAAAACCAATGGTAACCACATTACAGTCCTACATTAGGGATACTTTACACGTGCTTAATATAATGGAGGGAATTGAATGGAATGAAGAATTTATCTGGTTGACATTAGATGTCACCGCATTATATACCAGTATACCTCACAAGGAAGGGATTGAAAGCATAGAATACTTCCTAATGAAACATGAACACCTGCCAGAAGTGAAAGTGTGGTTCCTATTGGAAGCAATTAAATTCATTCTAACTAAGAATTATTTCCTTTTTGATAAAGAATTTTTCCTTCAACTTAGCGGCACGGCAATGGGGACCAAATTTGCCCCTAATTATGCCAACTTATATATGGGATGTTGGGAAGATCAATATATTTGGAATAATAACCCATTTAAAGATAACATCATTCTCTGGCGGAGATTTATAGATGACGTCATTGTCATCTGGAGAGGGGATGCAGAAACATTAGAAGCATTCATCATTTACCTTAATTCCAACAATAAAAATTTAAAATTCACCCACAACAGTAATAAAATTAAAATTGATTTTTTGGATATAACTTTACAACATGAGGAAAATAGAATTATTACCACATTATATAAAAAACAGACCGATTCCAATAGTTACCTGCATGCAAAAAGTTGTCACCACAAAAAATGGGTAAACAATATACCCTATGGGCAGTTTCAAAGGGTAAAAAGGAATTGCACGAAAGCAGAAGCCTTTGAAATAGAAGCTAAAGAATTGGTAACGAAATTTGTGGCAAAGGGATACTCTACTGAAGTTATTGAACAAAGTCTGAACAAAACAAGAAAACTGGATAGGAATATTCTTTTAAAAGGTAATGAGAATAGAAAAATTTCTACGTCAAAAAAGAGAAATAATTTATTCTTAACTAAATATAATAACTCAGCTACTGAAATAGAAAGAATCATTCGTCGATACTGGTATGTCTTAAAAGAAGATCCAGTATTAAATAATTTATTAGAAGATAAACCAAATGTTGTCTTCAGAAAAAATAGATCAATAAAAACCATATTAGCACCTAGCACTTTAAGAGAAATTAAAACAAACAAATCCTGGCTAACAGATCAACACAAAGGATTTTTTAAATGTAAAAGGAAAAATTGTAATGTATGTAAATACACTGATCCAGATAATAAAGAAGTCAAATCAAATACAAATAATAAATGTTTTCCTATTAAATCTTTTTTAAATTGTCAGTCCAAATTTGTGGTGTACATCCTTGAATGTAGCTGTGGGAAACAGTATTTGGGGAGAACAAAACGTACCCTGAAACGGAGAATTAATGAACATCTGAACAATATCACCTCTGGTGAT
>NC_069499.1:578593976-578696476 GCF_027579735.1 Bombina bombina
GCTCACTCTGTATTGGATGCTTTTATTGCGTGTTATCCATTTCTCAATGTTTTTAAAAGGCTGAATCTGATTCACCACTTCATCAATTTATTATCAGAATATGAATTATGATAAAGCCCATGATAACCAGGGTTCACATTATAACTATCAAAAAAATGAGAATTATTCAAGTCAGCCACCACAATGGAGACGTAGAAATAGTTTTAGGGATAATCACCATACAGGGAATGGCAATAGCAGGCAAGGTTCATTTCACAATAGATTTGATCCTCTCACTGACAATAGTAATTATACAATAACACCCAATTGGGACAGAAATGGTGCAAGACCAAAAAGATACACATGGGAAACAACATTTTTTTGGGACAGACCAGGTAAAAAATCACAACCCCCCGCAACAGGACAGGACAAGACAAAGAAAAAGATCCCTAGAAAAAGAAGAAGGGGAAATAGAGCAGGAAAACTCGTACAGACAAATAGGAAAAAGAAAGAAAGAATAACTGAAGCCAAAAAAGATATTTTTAACTTAGCTGAAATTGATTTAGATCAGAACGATATTTCACTTCTCCAAAAGGGTCTCAATTTTGCCCCTAAGTCTAAACCCAATAAATTTGAGATGTTTGTAGACATTCATAAGTATGTGAGGAAACTCACTTTAAAAAGATACTTTTTAAAAAATCCAGAGTATAGAGAAAAACCAAACAAAGAATATTTAGAAGCAGGAGATTTAGGGACCCTGAATATCCTAAAAAACCTGGAAAATTTTGAATATATTCCACCTGATTTAGAATCCAATGATAGTCAGTTAGATCTTTTAAACTTTTCTACCCATGAAAATGAACCCATAATTCAACACTCCAACCTCAAAGCTAAATCCAGCTTCAACCCTATAGGTGCCCAGGGGGAACAATTATCGGCATTTAATAAGTTAATACTAAAAGATATTGAAGAATCCTTCAAAAATGAAAACAAATTCCTTAATAAAAACAATGATAATCTTAGTATTTTAGAAAGGAAGTCCCTCAAGAAATTAGGAGACAATAAAGAAATAATCATTCGCCCGGCTGATAAGGGCGGGGGCATAGTAATCCAAAGAAGGGAGGATTACCTCAAAGAGGCTATGAAACTCTTGGGTGATGAAAATACATATCAAATTTTATCAAAAGATCCAACAGAAGTTTTTAATAAAGAACTCAATGAAATATTACATAAGGCAAAACAAAAAGGAATATTAAATGATGATGAATACAAATTTATTTTTACTCCACAACCCAATATACCAATTATATACCACCTCCCCAAGGTCCACAAAGACCTTTTAAACCCCCCGGGAAGACCAATTATTTCCGGGATTGGGTCAATTACAGACAAATTGTCAAAATATGTGGATTTTTTCCTCCAACCGTTGGTAAAATCCACTAAAGCTTATATTAAAGATACCAAAGAAGCAATTACCAAATTTGAAGGGATAACTTGGGAGGAAGACATGATTTGGTTAACATGTGACGTTGCGTCACTTTATACATGTATTCCACATTCTAATGGAATTCGACAAGTGGAGTTAGAATTAAAAAATTGGTCATTTCCATCTGACCACATTGAGTTTTTAATAGAAAGTATAACATTTATTCTACACAACAACTATTTTAACTTTTTAAACAAATTTTATGTACAAAAAAGAGGGACTGCAATGGGCACTACATTTGCTCCCTCATATGCAAACTTATATGTTAATGCCTTTGAAAATAATTATATATGGAGTAACAATCCTTTTAACAGTAATATTTTAATTTATGCAAGATACATAGATGATGTTATTATTTTATGGAAGGGAGAGCAAGAGCTAATTAGTGATTTTATGAGTCATATAAATAAAAACGATTTTAATCTTACATTTACAGGTAATAGCTCCAAAGAAAAAATAGAGTTTTTAGATTTGACCTTTTTTAAAGATCATCAAGGAAAAATAGCGGTCAAAAATTACAGGAAGACTACTGATTGCAATAGTTTTATTCAAGCAAAAAGTGCTCATAAGAAAAGTTGGATCAATAATGTTCCACAAAGTCAATATTTAAGAATCAAGAGAAATTGCACTCACTCCTCAGATTATGATGTAGAAGCCAATATTTTAGAGAAAAAGTTTTTAGATAAAGGTTATAATCCAGAGGTTTTAAAACAAGCAAAATTGAAAGTAGCAGATAGAGATAGAAGTTCTTTCTTTCATAACAATAAACCTACTGATAATTCATTACCAATAGGGACCGTGATACATGATACTTTGATTGGAGCACAATCAAGTAATAGTAATCCTACAAGATTGGTTACCACATATAACCAAGGCTCCAAAACACTTGAAAAAATCATCAAGAAACACTGACCACTTCTTAAATCAGACCCTGTTTTAGGTCCACATTTGGAAGATAAGCCAACATTCACATATAAGAAAGGCAAGAGTTTAAAAAACATCCTAGCCCCCAGTAAGATCAAACCTTCCACAGTAAATGATGCCAATCCAAAAGTTGATAACTGGCTAAATAACTGGAAGGGGACCATGAAATGTGGAAAATCAAGATGTAACATGTGCAAACATATAAACAGAGCACCAACATTCCATAATAGTCAGTGCACAGAAACATACACCATTAATTTCAAAAGCAATTTCGATTCAATGTATGTTGTTTATCTACTAGAATGTGGGTGTGGCCTCTTATATGTGGGCCGTACAAAAAGGAAAATAAGGCGTAGGACCAACGAACACTTATACAATATTAAAGAAAAAATGGAGAATCACAGTGTTCCGAGACACTTTTTAGAATGTCATGGGAGCAATCCAAGCTCTCTGAAAGTACAAGTAATAGATCAAGTGCTTCCTACAAAACCCAATAGACTCTTGACACTAAGAAAATTAGAAACCAGGTGGATTTACAAACTAAAGACATTACAGCCTCTAGGATTAAACATTGACATAGATGTGGCAGCTTTTATTTAAATCATCTAGAAATAATCGCTTAACACTAATTTTTAAACACTAATTTTTAAACATTTTTTACAAACATCAACATAATTTTATGTATCTGAATGAATTTTAGCATTTTAGTGTTTTTTTTTTTTTTTTTTTCAAAGAGCTTTATTGTCATCCAAATAAAAGAAAAATATACAGGACATGGAAGAAAAAAATGAATGTCATCAAATACATAAAATACATAAATATAATCTTTTACAATCTTCTCCAAATGTGTTGGCTTGGATGAAATTAACATATGGATGCGTAAATTCGTTGCTCAAAAAAATTGTTTTTTCCTTTTTTTTTTTTTTTTTTTTTTTAATCATAACTTTGTAACTGTAAACTTAACCATAAACTTTGGAACAACCATTCCTTCCAGGGGGGAGATCCCCAGAAATAAGTGTCAGCAAGAGAAGTAGGAGGAAACGGAGAGAGGGTTAGGTAGGTAGAGACAGGAGGTACTCTATGTTATTAACCCAAGTAAGGGAGCCTATCGTGTAGTTAATTCTTCCCAAAGAAATTTGATGTCTGCAAAAGTGCCAATCTGTTTCCTTTTGTAGTAGCCATATTCCTCAAGTGTTAGCATGTCCGTGACCTTATTAATCCATTCTAATAGTGTTGGCCTGTGCTGTGTTTTCCAGTGATATGCTATTATGGATTTAGCGCTTGTAATGCCTATTTGTAATAGTCTAAGTCTCAATTTGCAAGGGAACGGGGGAAGGTCATTTAATAGCGCTATTCTGGGTGTCAGCAAAAATTTCTCGGTCAGTATCTGCCTATAAAAAATTTCTATTTCGCACCAGAGTGGTTTAATTACATCACAATCCCACCACATATGTAAGTATTGGCCTCTAGTAGGGCAACCTCTCCAACAATTGCTGCCTGCCTCTGGGTAGATGGAGTGTATGCGTGAAGGGGTTAAGTACCATCTCATTAGCACTTTAAAATTAAGTTCTAGCATTTGGGGTGAGCATGACGACTTTTTTGTGTTTTGAAAGATCTTCTTCCATTCTTTCCCATTAGGATCACATCCTAATTCCTCGTGCCATTTGGTTGTGTATGAGGGGAGTGTGAGTGTGTGTTCTATTTGTAGAAGTTTGCGTGTCAAGGACAGCAAGTGCCGTAGCGGGGTTGTATTTGTGCAAAGAGTTTCGAACGGGGTCAGTTCCCTCAGAAAGTCTTTCTGGTGTGGTGAGGTGTATATAAAATGGTGTAATTGAGAATATTTTAGCCAGTTAGAATATCGTCCCCCTGCTACTGTACTCAGATTTTCTCTCCCCACCAACTTCCCATGAAGCGTGAATTCTTTTAATGGCACTGTGTATCCCCATTCAGTTAGTCTCTGTTGTCCTTTATCTAACCCTCCTATCATCTCAGCATTCAGTGGTATGGGAAAAAGAGGAGAGAGAGCTCCAGTAAGATACGTCTGGTGAAGATTAATATTATCCCATGAGTCAAAAACATGCTTATGAATCGTTAAATCGTAACACTGTGGGGGCCGTAATGATTTAGGCACCCAGCAAAGAGCGCCCACTGAAGGGACTCTAAGAATGTTAGAGTCTAGGGATACCCAGGCTTTCGAGTCACCTGCTCTGTGCCAGTCTAGGATTCTTTGTAGGGTGACTGCGTTATAATATACTGTTATGTCTGGTAGCCCCAGTCCTCCATTTATTGTGGCTCTGTACATGTTGGATTTGTTAATCCTAGGTTTACCTTTTCCCCAGATAAAGGTGTTTATATGTCTTTGGAGTTGAGCTAAGTACCATTTGGGAAGAGCTATGGGCACCGCCTGAAGTAGGTACAATATCCTGGGTAAAGTGGTCATTTTAATGCATTGTGTGCGTCCCCACCAGGAAATTGGTTTTAAAGACCAAGTGAGAAGATCTTGTTGCGTTGTTAATAAAAGTTTGGTGTAATTTTCTTTAAATAGTTGTGTGTGGTTGGGGGAGATATGTATCCCTAAGTATTTTATGGATCTGTCCCGGGCAATCATTGGGCAAGTGTTTGAAATATTAAGGAAATCAGCCTGTGTCATGGAGACATTTAGTATCTCTGATTTCTGCGGGTTTATCAAGAAACCCGAGTACCGGCCAAAGGTGTTAATTTCCTGTAAGATCATAGGTACTGTGTGATGTGGGTCGGTGATTGTGAATAGTACGTCGTCCGCGTATAATGCAATTTTAAAATCGTGAGGGCCTATCTTTACACCATGTATCTCATTGTTACTTCAAATATGGGCTGCAAAGACCTCCATTGTTAAGATAAACAGTATGGGTGACAAGGGGCAACCCTGACGTGTGCCGTTTCGGATTTGGAAGGGATCTGACAGCATTCCATTTTCCTTAACTTTAGCAGTGGGACTAGTATATAAGCTAAGTATGCGTAAAATCATGTGTGGCCCAAATCCTATCGCCTTTAGTGTCTCTTCAAGGAATCTCCAATTTATGCGGTCAAACGCCTTCTCGGCGTCCACCGCCAGGAGGGCTGATGGAATTTTGTTATGTTTTGCGTATGATATTAAAGTCAGAGCTCTTATTGTATTGTCCCTCGCCTCCCGTCCCGGGACAAATCCCACTTGGTCCGTGTGTATTAGGGACTGCAGTACTACATTGATTCTTTTTGCTAGGATTTTGCCTAAAATTTTTATATCCGTGTTTAGGAGGGATATCGGCCTGTAACTACTGGGGTCTGTTGGATTTTTCTGGGGTTTAGGTATTACAGAAATATGTGCCGACAACATGTCTTGCGGGAAAGAGCCCTCAGTCTCCAATGTGTGGAATAAATTGAGTAGGTGTGGGGCTAGTATGTGTTTATAAGTCTTATAATATATATTTGTGAAACCGTCTGGTCCCGGGCTTTTACCTGTAGGTAAATCCTTTATTGCAGACAATACCGCTAACAGGCTTATTGGGTTTTCTAGTGTTTTGCGTTGCTCTGGAAGTAAAGAAGGAAGGTCTGCTTTGTTAATGTATGCCCGCATCTGCGCTAGGTGTTCGGGTGTGTCGTCTTTGCTAAGGTTATATAACTTAGCGTAATATTCTTTAAAGTGGTTAGCTATACCTTCACTGTCTAGTATATCCCGCTTGTCAGGGGTTGTTAACTTATGTATATGTGCTTTTAGTGTCTGGGTTTTTAGGGCTCTGGCTAGGAGCGAACCTGCTCTATTGCCCTCGAAAAAGTAGATTTTTTTAAGATTTAATGCTAGTCTCTGGGCCTCTTTCAAGAGTATTTTATTGAGTTCTTGTCTGATATCTGTCACCCTTTTTAGTAATGTATTGTCTTTCGGAGAGTTTTTGTGGGAGAGTTCCAAGCCGGCTAACTGTGTAGTCAGGGCATCTATTGTCTGGTTGTACCTCTTCTTCCTATAGGAAGTATGTTTAATGCAATGGCCTCTGAGTACCGCTTTGTGAGCCTCCCATAACGTGTGTGGAGAGGTGTCTGGTGTAGCGTTAATACTAAAGTATTCCTTTAGTGAGGCTGCCAAAGCGTCAGTTGTGTCTGGTTGATGTAATAACGAGTCGTCCATTCTCCAAATATAGGGGGTCGTTGGGTGATCGGGCCATTGTAATTGGGCGCTAACTTGAGAATGATCTGACCAAGGGGTTGGCTGGATGTCTGCGTCTTTAAGTAAAGAGAGATGGTTTCTATCTATGAAGATATAATCGATTCTAGTGTACACTGACCAGGGGAAGGAAAAAAAGGTGTAGTTGCGTTGTGACGGGTGTTTTAATCTCCATGTATCGAGTAAGCCTAAATGCGTTAAGAATTTGTATACTATATTAGGAGGTCGTGTTTGGGCTGTTGGTCTGTGAGAGGAGGCGTCCAGTGTAGGGTTTAGAGCGATGTTTAAATCTCCTCCTAAAATGAGGGTACCGATTTTATTTTCTACTACTAGGTTCTGTAGTGTCTGGAAGAATTGGGCTTTCTTGCCATTGGGGGCATAAGCATTTACTAACGTCACGGGTTGGTGGAACAGTAAACCTGTTAGGATCAGTATTCTGCCTTCTGTATCAGCTATCTGTTTGCTAAGTTGCAAATTGTATGTTTTTATGTATTAAGGTGCATACCCCATTTTTTTTAACTTTGTCTGAGCTGTAATAACTTGCTGTGAATTCTTTTGAGTGGAATTTAGGTTCTGACTCTCTTATGAAATGTGTCTCCTGTAAGAATATTATTGCATTTTTATGCTTAGCTAAGCTGCGTAGTGCAATCGCTCTCTTCGTAGGTGAGTTGAGGCCCTTCACATTCTGAGATATAATGTTTACTACTGGGTCAGCCATGTTGGAGTATGTGTATTAGTGCACAATGTGATCTTACCCTCAAGAGGATCATCTGTGGCTTGGGTTGTAATATTCTACTAGCACAGCATAGGTAAAAGTGAAGGAGAGTTGTAGATGAGAGGGCTGTTTTCCGTTCTCCGAAAGTGACACAGAAAGAAGAGAAAGAGTGGATGGTGGTTCCAAAACTGAAATAAATAAGCAAAACATGTAAGCAAAACAACAATGATAAAAGTATCGAACTACAATAACAATAACATTCCAGGTGTTGTAGAGTACTATGTACTATCATCGTGGAGTTAGGGGGGGGCACGATAATGGGGGGTTAGGGTAATGGATTTCCTTATTTCCATTGAGAGGGGATGGGAGAAAAGAGTAGTAGGGGGAGAAAGGCATCTATTATGCCTATCCGTTCTTGATATTATGTTAGGGTACTTGTTGTGATCATGGGGGCTAGCTTATAAATTGGAGGGGGGGTATAGGGCTGAGAAGGCGGAGAAGGGGGGGATCTCCGCAAGTCGCTAAGCAATCTATTGGGGCTTTGTGCTAAATACTAGAGTCTTTAGGCTTGGGTGGACATTCCCACAGCAGTCCTTGTTCAAAACTCAAATGGGGGGTTATATCAAGTGAAAGTCACATATATAAGGAAATAAAGTACTCCCTTCATGTTGGTTCAGAGTCAGCTTCCGATTGGGCCTGTGAAGCTGTGGTGTTGTTTCTTCTTCTCTTCGGTACTGTTGACCAATCTGACTGTTGATTATTTTTCGGAGTTTTCTTTTGTGAAGGTTTATCCGTGATGAGATCTTTTATTGAAGGCAACTTGGGTTGCGGGATATCAAGCTGTTGGCAGAATGATTCTAGATCTTCAGGATCTTTATATGTGTAGGTTTTATTGTCCTTAATGACTTTTATGGCAAAGGGAAAACCCCATCTGTAGGGTATATTTAAGTCTGTTAAATGCAATGTAAGGTATCTCGCTTCCTTCCTCTTTGCTAATGTTAGTGGGCTCAAATCTGAGAAGATCTGTAGAGAGTCCTACCCGAATCTAAGTGGGGAACTTTTCCTTGCCGCCAGCATGATTCTTTCCTTATCTGCAAACTTGTGGCAACATAATATTATATCTCTAGGGGGTGCCGATGGCGATGGTTTGGGTCTGAGGGCACGGTGTGCTCTGTCCAAAGATATCATGTCATCTTTGCCTAGGCCTAGTAGAAATTTGAAAAGGTTTTGTAAGTATGATGGAATTTGTGGTGGTGTAATTTCCTCTGGCACTCCCCTAATTCTCAGGTTTTGGCGTCTGCCTCTATTATCAAGGTCTTCGACTTGGGATTGCAGTTGCAATATTGTTGTGTTCTGTTGTTGTAGTGCTATAGTCATGTCATCAGTGGTTCTGATGTATTCCTCTGCTTGCTCCTCCAAATGCAATACTCTGTGGCCCAGTGCATTAACATCTCTCTTAACTTCAGCTAAACCGTCCTTTATTGCCTTGCTGACATGAGTCATAAATGTGCTTAGGTCATCTTTGGTGGGTAATAGGGTAAGGTCTGCCCGTGTTATAGGTGTGTTGTCAGTAGCGTGATCCGTGAGATCTGACATGTCTAATTGTGCAGTTTCCACAGAAAGTCCATTTACATTATCGAATGGCTTAAAGAATGCATTTAATTTCCCCCCACCAGGGGTTGTAGTTTTCAGTTGCTTGTCAGGCTTCTGTTTTCTGGTAGCCATATGGTAATATTAACATAAAGTGCTAACAATAATGTTGACCTTAGCGGGGGTCCTTACGATGTCTTTTCTTTGAAGTTCTCGGCCCTTTCCTCTATATATCCCTTAGAGTATAGTATTGATGTGTCTCTGCGGAGATTATATCCCCAGGGCCTAGTTTCTTGTGCGTGTGACGACTACCTCCGTCTGTGTTGTGTAGTTTAGATTTATGCCCCTTTAACTAGTAGTGCGGTCAGTGTGCAGGGCCTCTCTCTTTGCATATGAAGCTAATAGACTAATATGGAGTTAGGATGTTCGACTTACTGAGTTTTTGGTGTCGCTGCTGCTCTCTCCTGTTTATTACAGAGCTGTTTCTGTACCTGCGTTACCATGCGGCTCGTTCCCTGTATCGGGTTCTGTGGCGTTGTGACAGCAATCCGGCTGGTGGCCACAATCACTATCTTGAAAGCCGGTGTTTGAGGGTACCCTCGTAAGTGCACTGCTCTGTCCGTTCCAAGTTGTCGGTCTTTCTCTATGCCTGAGAGGTTGCTCGCCACGTGGGTATTTCCGAGAGGCCTCTGCTAGGGACCGTTGCAGTTTGGGTTTCTCCGCCGATTATACGGCTGCTTTCAGTCTCCGCACTGGTCCCCCTGTTGTAGAGGTTATGGCACGCTATTTCATGCCCATTTACTATGCTTTAGCCCCCTGAGCTGTGCTTATATCAAGTGGATGTAGCCGGAGCTTCAGTTAGTTGCGGCCATGTTCTTTCCCGGCCGGCTCCGCCCCCAGCATTTTAGTGTTTTAATATTTATTTGGTCTAGATTTTCCACTCATTTATCCACAGTAATAATAAGTGGAATTATGTTCCTTTAAGAAAAATTATGTTCCTTTAAGAAAGATTTGTTGTTATTAGAATTTTTTTAATCTCATAGATTACATGCTTGCATTCAAACTTGAGCACTGGGAGATCAATTACTCTTTTAGGTACTCATCCGTTACTAAATATATGGATTTTTATTAGAAAATAATTGTACGAAATATTAACAAACAGGTGGAATTTTGTTCTTTCAGGTATCGTTAATCCTTTTAACTTTGGAATTTTTATCTCAATATTTTTATTTTAATCCTATATTTTTTTAATTTTTAGCGTCTTCAGTAGAATAAGTTAGCACTCAAAATTAATATTCATATATTTATCCTATCCCGCATAATAGGTAGTTCATTGTTCTTGCAGGGAACATGCATTTTATATTTTCAACACATTCAGCAAAACCCAGTGACTACAGACGTTCTTATCAGATAACAAAAATACAATCACCCAATTAGGCATTACCATCAAAATCTCACAATGAGAAACGCATAATGAATGAATAGTTTATTATAATATCAAAGGCATTCAGCTAAACTCCATCAAATTACCTTCAATAAAATTGCATAAAAACATTTTTCCATGAACCATTACTTTTTTAAAAATATATATGCTTTCTGGTTTTTGTAAAAGGTTTTCTATTTGTAGTAGATACTTTTTGTGAACACAATATGAACTATTTGAAATTCAACTTTTGCCATATGGAGAGTTAATATGAACTGTTCCTAAAGGTTCGCTGTATCAAACCACGAATAATCAATTGATATCTGTATGTTTGTATTTTTGACAATGTAAGTAGGAATTACAGTGTAATATACACCTCCCAAAAAAACATCATATGAGGAAGCACGTAATTACCTTTATGGTTTTAATGCTTCAGAGTTTTTGTACATATGGAATTTGTCAGCGTTATATGTATACTTATTGTTGCAACTTTTTTAGGCAATTAGCAACAAGCTGTTAATCCAACTGAGCATTTCCAACGAACAGCGATGTCAGTTTTATGGTGTTTACACACCCCTTTTTTAGCATTGGCTAATCAAACTCACACCTCTTCTCTGATTGGTCACCGTGCCTTTAAAACAAAAGGGCGCATTTTTAACAACATTAAGCCTTTGAAAAAGCCCGGCCGAAGTCGGGGGAAACGCGTCAGGCCAGTCACTGCAGACTGTCACTCTTTTCTGGGAAGCAGAACAACCTGTGTACAGAAGCTGGTCACACGCTCAGGTTAAGGATCCGGATCACCTTTACCTGATGCTGTTGGACAAAAGCTGTAAGGAGAAAGACCATCTGTGCCACTGTTACAGGAGCTGCAGACCCAAGGAGTGGTGTTTATATGCATACTTTTTATTTTTAATCTAGTAAGTGCAATTATTACTGTGCGTGTGTTACTTTGTTATTAAAACTTTTACACTTGAATCGTGCCTTGTGCGCCTGTTTTTTCTTTTTTTTTTTTTTTTTTTTTAAATGTACACTTACACTAATATTAAACAAGATATAAGTGGTGGCACTGGGCAAGTGGGCACAGTATACGCTGTGAGCCGGACACAAAAAAGCAGACTGATGTTTCACAGTCAAAAATGTTTATTTTTTAAATATTTAAACTACTGTTACAACAAATATGAGTGGTGCCACTAACTTGGCAAGTGGGCCTAGCACACACGCTGGCAGGCAGGCAAATGCAATAAGATTACAATAGCAGACTGATGTTTCACAGTCCAAATTTTTTTTAATTTAAATATTTACACTACTGTTACAACAAATCTGATTGGTGGCACTAGTTGGCAAGTGGGCCTGGCACACACGCTGACAGGCAGGCAACTGCAATTAGATTACACTAGCTGAATGATGTTTCACAGTCAAAAAAGTTTTTTTTTTAAATATTTACACTACTGTTACAACAAATATGAGTGGTGCCACTAACTTGGCAAGTGGGCCTGGCACACACGCTGGCAGGCAGGCAACTTCAATTAGATTACAATAGCAGGCTGATGTTTCACAGTCAAAAAGTATTTATATTAAATATTTACACTACTGTTATAACAAATATGAGTGGTGGCACTAGTTGGCAAGTGGGCCTGGCACACACGCTGGCAGGCAGGCAACTGCAATAAGATTGCACTAGCTGACTGATGTTTCACAGTCAAAAATTTTTTTTTAAAATATTTACACTACTGTTACAACAAATATGAGTGGTGCCACTAACTTGGCAAGTGGGCCTGGCACGCAAGCTGGCAGGCAGGCAACTTCAATTAGATTACACTAGCAGACTGATGTTTCACAGTCAAAATTTTATTTTTTTAAATATTTACACTACTGTTATAACAAATATGATTGGTGGCACTAGTTGGCAAGTGGGCCTGGCACACACGCTGGCAGGCAGGCAACTGCAATTAGATTACACTAGCTGACTGATGTTTCACAGTCAAATAATTTTTTTAAAAAATATTTACAATACTGTTATAACAAATATGATTTGTGGCACTAGTTGGCAAGTGGGCCTGGCACACACGCTGGCAGGCAGGCAACTGCAATTAGATTACACTAGCTGAATGATGTTTCACAGTCAAAAAATATATTTTTTTAAATATTTACACTACTGTTACAACAAATATGAGTGGTGCCAATAACTTGGCAAGTGGGCCTGGCACACACGCTGGCAGGCAGGCAACTTCAATTAGATTACAATAGCAGACTGATGTTTCACAGTCAAAAAAGTTTTTTTATTAAATATTTACACTACTGTTACAACAAATATGAGTGGTGGCACTAGTTGGCAAGTGAACCTGCCACACACGCTGGCAGGCAGGCAACTGCAATTAGATTACACTAGCAGACTGATGTTTCACAGTCAATTTTTAAAAAAAATATTTACAATACTGTTATAACAAATATGATTGGTGGCACTAGTTGGCAAGTGGGCCTGGCGCTGGTAGGCAGGCAACTGCAATTCAATTGCACTAGCAGACTGATGATTCACAGTCAAAAAAGTTTTTATTTAAAATATTTAAACTACTGTTATAACAAATATGATTCGTGGCACTAGTTTGAAAGTGGGCCTGGCACACACGCTGGCAGACAGGCAACTGCAATTAAATAACACTAGCAGACTGATGTAAATGTTTTTTTTTTAAAAGTTACACTCATGTTACACCAGATATGAGTAGTGGCACTGAGGAATGAAGTAGGCACAGTATATGCTGGGAGCCTGACACACAGGCTGGCACTAGTGGCAGGCTGGCCTGGAAACTAAAATTAAATAACACTAGAAGACTGATGTAAAAGTTTTTTTTAAAAAAAGATACACTAATGTTACACCAGATAGGAGTGGTGGCACTGAGGATGGAAGTAGGCAAAGTATATGCTGGGAGCCTGACACACAGGCTGGCACTAGTGGCAGGCTGGCCTGGCAACTACAATTAAATTACACTAGCAGACTGATGTAAAAGTTTTTTTTTACAAAATTTAAACTAATGTTACACCAGATATAAGTGTTGGAAAACAGAGCAATTAGGCACAGTATATGCTGTGGGCCTGACACACAGGCCTGATGGAAAATGAAATTAGATTACACTAGCAAAATGATGTAAAAGTTTTTTGTTTTTTTTTAATTTACACTAATGTTCCCTTAGGCCCTTACACAGGCTGGCACTAGTGGCACACTGGCCTGGCAACTAAAATTAAATAACAATAGCAGACTGATGTAAAAGTTTTTTTTTTTTTAAATTTACACTAATGTTCCCTTAGGCCCTTACACAGGCTGGCACTAGTGGCACACTGGCCTGGCAACTAAAATTAAATAACAATAGCAGACTGATGTAAAAGTTTTTTTTTTCTTAAATTTACACTAATGTTCCCTTAGGCCCTTACACAGGCTGGCACTAGTGGCACGCTGGCCTGGCAACTAAAATTAAATAACAATAGCAGACTGACGTAAAAGTTTTTTTTTTTTTTTTAATTTACACTAATGTTACACCAGATATAAGTGGTGGAAAACAGAGCTATTAATCACAGTATATGATGTGGGCCTGACACACAGGCCTGATGGAAAATGAAATTAGATTACACTAGCAAAATTATGTAAAAGTTTTTTTTTTTTAAATTTACACTAATGTTAACCAGATATCAGTGGTGGCACAGAAGAATTAATCACAGTATATGCTGTGAGCCTCACACACAGGCTGACAGGCAGGCAAATGCAAATAAAATTACAAAAAAAAAAATACGGGCTTTTTGGGCTGAAGTTCTAGCCCTAAAAAGGGCTTTTTGGGGTGCTGTCCTTACAGCAGAGATTAGATGAGTCCTTCAGGACTGTAGTGGACACTGAATACACTAGCCTAGCTATCTATTTCCCTATAAAATCACCAGCAGCAGCACTAAACCTCCTCTCACTAAGAATGCAGGATCGTAATGAATCTAAAATGGCTGCTGCCCAGGAGCTGGGAGGGTCTGGGAGGGAGTGTCTGCTGCTGATTGGCTGAAATGTGTCTGCAGACTGTGAGATACAGGGTCAAAGTTTCCTCAATGATGACGAATAGGGGACGGATCGAACATCGCATATGTTCGCCCGCCGCGGCGAACGCGAACAAGCTAAGATCGCCGGGAACTGTTCTCCGGCGAACAGTTCGTGACATCACTACTCAGCATACCTAGTTTTAAATCTGCCACCCTTGAGGTCGCGGATGCCATATGATAGAACTCAATGGGAGTCTGAAAATACAGAAAGCTTATGTTCGATGCTGCAAGAGAATGAAGCAGATGACATAATAATAATAATACTTAAAGGGAAACTGAACCCAAATTTTTTCTTTCGTGAATCATATAGAGCATGCAATTTTAAGCAACTTTCTAATTTACTCCTATTACCAATTTTTCTTCGTTCTCTTGCTATCTTTATTTTAAAAAGCAGGCATCTAAACATTTTTTTGGGTTCAGAACTCTGGACAACATGTTTTTATTAGTGGATGAACTTATCCACCAATCAGCAAGGACAACTCAGGTTGTTCACCATAAATGGGCCGGCATATACACTTACATTCTTGCATTTCAAATAAAAGATACCAAGAGAATAAAGAAAATGTGATAATAGAAGTAAATTAGAAAGTTGCTTAAAATTTCATGCTCTATCTAAATCACGAAAGAAAAAAATTGGGTTCAGTGTCCCTTTAAACTCCTAAACAACCCACAAACTAGTAAAATGTTCCACACTTTTTATTGGGAAATGCATAATCACATGATTAATGAAATCAACCAATCAGATTTAAATATACATTATCTACTATCACTAATGAATCAAATTGCTTGATACTTGTGTCATTGATCACTCATCAGAACTTGTAAGTGCCATTTGTTACATTGTGAATTGTAACATTGTGTATTATACTCTGAAAGTATGTATATGTGAATTTAGTATTAAAGATAAACTTTGATGCTGACATTAGGACACACAATGTAAAATTTTACACAATGATTTTAAAATTCGAGTTGATGTTTGATTCAATAGAATCTTAAGCTGATAGCTTAAAGGGATAGCCCACCTAACCTTAAACTGTCATGATTCAGATACAACAGAAATTAAAATCACCTCTTTACTGTCATGCTATTTGTAGTGTATTTCTTCCTTCTCTTGAGTTTCTTTTTCAGTAAGAAATGTCATCTTATATGCCAGCCCATTTTAAAACACCTGTTTAGGGGTGTTTTTTAAAAATAGAATGCAATAAGGAGGGGTTAGACAGGTGCAGAGAGAAAACTGGCCCAGCTCTTAAAAGGACAGGAAACCCCAAAATATGTTTTCATGATTTGGATAGAACATACACTTTTTTTTTTTTTTTTAACTTTTATTTGTAATCCAAGAAAAGGTCATAAAAAACAAAAAATAAAAACAATATAAACAGCTTTGAACATATAAGATCATCCGTAAATTATACACAAGTTCATTCTTATAATACTGTATTTAGCTATGCATACAGATATATTTTAGCTAGATATTGATATATCACATTCAGCTTACTTATTAACATTTCTTGGAGTTTTTTAGTTTTTCACCCCCCTCCTCCTGAACCCTCCCCCAACCCATACCCCTCCCGTGCGGAGAGGCAACTCATCAAGGAAAGAAGGAAGAGGAAAAAAACAAAAAACAAAAAAAAAAACCTAAAAGAAAAGGGGGGGTGGGGAAAGAGAAAGAAATCAGCTTAGATACTAGCTCTCTTTTAATTTTTACCAGTTTCCTAATAAAACAATTTCTGTGTTCCTGAAAGGAAAGATTATATGATTCATTTCAGATTCGGGAAAAATTCTCAAAAAAAACGCCCATTTATCAAAAAATCTTTTAATGTCTTGCTCATTATTTATGTCTGCATTTCTTTGATCTAAAATACATTGCTTTTTCATGCAGTTTTTTATCTCGGAGATACTTGGAATTGTGCAGCTTTTCCACTTTTTGCAAATTAAATATCTAGTAGCAAGAATGCCAGAGATTACCACTTTCTCATCGCTCTGCCTACCAGATTCTTTAAGACAAAATATTATCTGATACAATGTGAGTGAAAGATTAGCTATTTTGAGTACATTCTTGAACCAGTATTCGACCCTGGCCCATAGGTTTTTAATCTTTGGACAGTGCCAAAACATGTGGATTAGGTCAGCTGCCTGAAGTGAACATTTTGGACATTTACAAAATCCCATGTTGGCACACTTGAACCCTCTCTTTGGGGTAAAGTATGCCCCATGCAGGAGTTTGACGTGCGCCTCTCTCCAGGTTGCAGATAGTGTTACTTGCGAGATTTTCTTAATTGACGATTGAATAGTGTTTATTTCAATATTGTTTTGTGGAATTAATTCATTCCAATAAGCGACCAAGTTTGCCCGTATCGAGGCTCCTTTATTTATGCTCAGGAGATGATAACACGGTGCAATTGACAAATGACCATTTCTTGTCAAAGCTAGCCAGTTCTCCAATGTGCCCAGTCCCCATTCCCAGCCCACTTTTTTAACCAAGTCTTGGACAAAATGCCTTAATTGCAAATATGCAAAAAAGTCCTTATTAGACAGATCAAAATCTATTTTTAAGTTCTGGAATGATTTAATACATTTCCTTTCTTTATCTATAATTTGAAGTACCTTTGTTAGTCCAGCCGTGTGCCATTTTCTGAAAACTTCCGAGTCTAAGCCTGCTTGAAAAGTAGGGTTGCCTATTATGGGTAAGATACAGGAAGCTCTATTATTAATTGATAAGGAAAACGTTATCTTATACCAAGCTTTGAGTGGATTGAAAATAGTTTTAAGTTTTTTAATTTCTGCTGGAACTTCTTTAGGTTCTAAATGTATTAATGCTGCTAAAGAGTATGGATGACATACACTAGACTCAAGATCATTGTTCAGTACATAATTATTAACCGAGATCCAATCCACTACATTTCGTGCTAAGAAGGAAAGGTTATAGAGCCTTATGTCAGGTAAAGCAAGACCTCCACTTTCTCTTGGTAGCGAAAGCTTCATAAGAGAGATCTTTGACCTTTTGTTTTGCCAAAGGAACTGAATAAGAGAGGTGTTAATCGATCGGATATCCTTTCCTAAGAGAATTATTGGTGTATTTTGAAGGATGTACAGTAGTTTTGGAAGGAGAACCATTTTAAAGAGGGCTATCCTGCCAGAAAGTGATAATGGGAGTTTTTGCCAAGTCAAAAGTTTTTCCTTAATTGTTTTTATTACCGGGGGAATATTCAAAGCATATAGATCCGATATTTTTATCGGGATATGAATCCCTAGATATTTAAAGGAATCTGTTACTTGATGAAAAGGAGTATTCAGGATGGAGGTATTATTTTTCCTGAGCCAGTATATCTCTGACTTAGCCATGTTGACTTTATAGCCAGAGAATGAGCCAAATTGCTCCAGTATCTGGAAAAGTTTCGGTAAATTCAATTTAGTGTTTGCCAAATAAAGCAGCAGGTCGTCTGCATATAGACCGATTTTTATTTCAGTGCTACGAATTTTTATACCTTCTAAGAGATGGCGAATTTTGATTGCCAGAGGCTCTATGGAAATATTAAATAAAAGCGGGGAGAGAGGGCAGCCCTGCCTTGTTCCTCTACCCAAAGAGATAGAAGGGGAGATGGTATTATTTACTATTAATTTTGTAGATGGCTGATTATAGAGATTTCCAACGAATTCAAAAAAATTCCCCCTAATACCAAATTGTCTTAATGATGTTTTAATATGTTCATAATATACGGAGTCAAAGGCTTTTTCAGCATCGATGGAGATAATGGCAAGATCAGGTAGGCCCTCCCCCCCGCTGTATTGGTGAGAAGTAGCCTCGAAATATTCTACCACAAGCAATGCTTCTCTTATTTTCGCAGCTGAATTACGGTTATTTAAAAAGCCTGCTTGATCAGTGTGTATGATTTCTGAAAAGATCCCTTGGAGTCTATGTGCTAAAATCGCAGTGAGAATTTTATAGTCGGAATTTAGGAGAGCAATTGGTCTATAAGATTCTTTGCAGGACGGGTCCTTTCCACCTTTTAAAATCAAGGTTGTATATGAGCTAGAAAATGAAGAAGGAATCAAGTTACCATTTGCAAAAAAACTATTGAAAAGATTGCAGAGGTGTGGGGTAGCTTCACTAGACAAGATCTTGTAAAACTCACTAGGGAGACCATCTGGGCCTGCTGCCTTATTTAGCGAAAGCACAGATATTGTTTTTTCTATTTCCTCTATGGAGATGGGGGCATTTAAATTATTAGACATTTCAAGTGTAATTGTGGGGTGTTTGAGGTCCCTCCAGAAATCTAAAGATTTCTGTGAGTCACTTGTTTTATATGAATACAGCTCTTGATAGTACTCAAAAAATATGTTTAGAATGTCATCCGAGTTTGAAATTTGTAACCCTTTATCTTGCACACTATCTATTACAGGTTGTTTTTTCTCATTTTTAATTAATTTGGCTAACATCTTACCCGACTTATTCCCAAATCTATATAGCTTGGCTTCCATTCTTAATTCTCTTTGTGTTTCTTGTGACAATATAAAAGTATCCCTTTCATTTTTTGCTTTAACATATCTCGTCCAGTTTAATGGAGTTTTATCAAGAAGATATTGGTTATAAGCATTGGTCAGACATTGGCATGATTCTCTTTCTCTGCGTCTAATTTTCTTTTGTAAGGCAATACTATATGACAATATTTCCCCTCTCATTACTGCCTTCGCAGTATCCCAAAACAATTCAGGCTGACTCAGAAATTCCTTGTTAAAATGTACATACTCCTTGTACTTATTTACGAGCCAATTCTTAAATTTTAACTCTGCCATTAAATAATAAGGAAAAAAGAAGCGCGATAGAGCGGGGCGTGGGCGAGAAAACTGGAACTCCAAAACAATTGGTGCATGATCTGAGAGGAGAATTGACAGAATGTCTGATCTTACCCCATTCATTAACATACGTTCATCAATTAAAAACAAATCAATTCTAGAAAGAGTCTTATGCGCCTTCGAAAGGCAAGTAAAGCTCTGGCTAGAGGGATTTTGATGTCTCCAAACATCTCGCAAGGATAAATTTTGCATAATTTTTTTAAGTAGCTTAGATTCTAAATTATCCTTTTTTTGTTTCAGTTGTTTAACATCTCGCCTTAATCTGTCAATTGGGCTTTGTGGTGCCATGTTGAAATCTCCACCCATAATCAGGCACCCTTCCGTGTAAGCTAAAAGCTTAGATTGAAGAGTGGTCCAATAATCTGGGTCGAGTATATTAGGGCCATATGTATTGCACAGTGTGTACATCCTCTGAGAGATCTTTATTTTCAGCATAACATATCTCCCCCCTGGGTCAGCCTCAAAATGTATTACTTCTGAATCAATTTTTTTCCCAATTAATACTGCTACTCCTCTCTTCCTCTTAACACTAGGTGCAAAATATATTTCCTTCACCCAGGCTGACCTAAGCTTCAAAGATTCTTCCGCAGATAAATTAGTTTCTTGAATGAAACATACACTTTTAAACAACTTTCCAATTTACTTCTATTATCAAATTTGCTTTATTCTCTTGTTATCCTTTGCTGAAGGAACAGCATTGCACTACTGGCAGCTAGCTGAACACATCTATTTAGCCAATCACAAGAGACAAATGTGTGCAGGCACCAATTAGCAGCTACCTCCCACTAGTGGAGGATATGTGCATATTATTTTCCAACAAGGGATACCAAGAGAACAAAGCACATTTCAAAATAGAAGTGAATTTTAAAGTGTTTTGAAATAATATGCTCTATCTGAATCATGCAACTTAAATTTGTACTTTCCTATCCCTTTAAAATATCCATTGATTGAAAATAAATACATATGATACTCTGATTACATGTTATATTCACAATTATTCCTGCTCAGAGTAATAATACTTTTGGAATATATACATATAGTGGTATAAATAAACACAGAGATATGACAGACAACATTGTTTAGAACAAAAAAAGGATCTTAGGGACATATTGTAAATATGTTTGCAAAAGATTTCTGATATAACACACACACATATACAAGTATGTGCAAGGATATACGTACAAATTCTAGCATTAATAATAATTTAACCTCCCCACAAAATATGACTTCTAGAAATACAAATACACATTATTTATGTGAAAGTATCATATAACAAATCAATATAAAGTTTGTCGAGGTATAAATAAATCTATTTCTTGGACATTAACAGATAAAAAATAAAAGATTAGCTTTAGAGAAATGTGCTTGTTCATAGACAGTAATGAAATTGTATAAATAAAGTTGAGAAAAACCCGAATAACTGCGACATTGATGACTGTTAGTTAACACTAGTCCTATGCTCTTCGCACTGTAGTTGATGCGCATGTTTTTGACGGCTTTTTTGATAAATAAGGAGATTGTATTCAGATCCGCGGCAGTGATGTCTCGCAAGTGTATTGACGCCGGCGAATGCAACATAGTTGACCCTTTGATAAATTGATTCCATAGTCTTGAAATTTCTTGCTCATGTGATGACTTTCAGTAAAAAAAAAATCTATTACCTTTAGGCCCTCTCTGTGTGGGATTGTGCTGTAGAGAGACACCATGTCTACAGTAAGTCATTTACTATTTTTGGTCCACTGTACTGGTTCTAATATTTGTATAAGATGTTTTGTGTCTCTTAGATAACTCGATAATTCTAGTAATAGTGGCTGTAGTATAGAATCAATCCACTCAGAGAGTGGTTCAAGCAGTGACCCAAGGCCCGATATAATAGGGCTCGCTGTAACATTAACCAGACTTTTATGCACTTTCGGAAATGCATGAAACACCGGTGTTTGGGGATAGTCAGTTAATAAGAATTCACTGGTAGGTTTATCAATAAATCCTTCATATAATCCTTCATCTATAAGATGTGTGAGTTCATATTTATAAGTGTGTATTGGATTCCGGTCTAGGACCTCATAACTTTTTGTATCACTCAATTGTCTGATAACTTCTGCATCATAGCTATTAGTGTCCCACACCACTATGCTGTCACCCTTATATGACCTTTTAATGATTATATCTGTTCTCTTTTGTAAGTCATTTAATGCTTTCCATTCTTTAGCTGTCAGGTTAGATTTATTAGTAGTCATTTTGGTCTCTTCTGATAGCTTTATTAAATCTGTTTCTATTCTACTCAAGGATATTTCCTCTGGTTTGGACCGGATACAAATCTGATTTATTTCTAAAGCCTATGTGACTAGTTTTATATTCAGAGTGATCAACAAGTTGTTCATGTTCTAATTCAGTGAGGCTCTCTTTAGTACATGTGTCTGCAAAATTCAATTGTGTCTCTCTTTGATTATCTGATCCTGTGACTTGTCCTTCCCTTTTGTTATTATCTGTTAATGCATGTGGTGTTATATCTTTAGTTTGTTGTATTTCATTAAAATATTTTTTTCAAAGTAATGTTGCATATTAATCTATTTACGTTTATCAACGTCTCAAATTGATTAAAGAGTTTAGTGGGTACAAAGTTTAGACCATAACCGATGACTCGTTCTTCTATTGGAGTAAGTCTATGACTAGAGAGGTTTTTAACTATTGAATTGTGTATTTCTCCCTTCCTTTGGTGGCCCTCAATTGATACCTGTTGTTGTGTGCATATCCCTTGTATCCTCTCTGGTATCCTCTCCCTGCTCTTTCTCTCCCTATTGGGGGTACTTTTTGTTCTTCCAGAGGTAAACAAAACCTGGTCTAGTCTGTTTTTGTTAATTTCAAAATTAGTTTTCTGTTCTAGGACTTGAGGTAACACATATTTAGAGCTCACATATGTTTTCTTTCTAGCTCCTAAATGTACATATTTCTTTGTTTGTTCTGAATTACTAGGTGTCTCTTGTACAATTTGTATCTCTTCCCTTTCCTCTCCTGTGTCCTCTGTTGACTCAGCCTCTGTTTATGAAAATTTCACTGTTTTTTGATTAGATTTAGATTTTTTTTTCTGCGGGATCTGTGTCGCCCTCTATTGTTATAACGAAAGGTTGCAGTCCTATCCTTCCTTTGCCGAATGTGAACTGTGCCAGCCTGATAGTCAGACCAGTCCCTCAAATATTTTGCATGTTTAATCTCTAATATTGTGTCCACAGATTTTTCACTGGTCTCATGTAAAATCTTGTCAAAATAACAGTATTCCTCTTTAAATTTGTGTTGGTTTAAATGCAGCTGTAAGGTTGTAAACTGCTGCCTAATTTGTGACAACTGCTATTCTTTATAGCCTATAATCATAAGTCTAACAGAGCATTCATCTAATATTACATTCCACTCTTCTTTGAATACAGCGTCATCAGTGTCAAACGTGGGGTATTTGTTTATCCTGAGTACTCTTGGAATCATCTTGAGGTTTATATATTCTTCCAATGTCCATTTGCCAAATTTTATTTTATTCTCTTTTATCATCAATAACTCTATCTTTGAAAATAAGTCCCCCAAATGCAACTTAGAGTAATCTGTTATGAATATATTTCCAAAGGTTTCCAACTGGACATCTAGGTCTTTAATGTCCCTCAATGAATAGTAGGATGTCATAGGTATAAGTGAAGTGTTACTATATTCTCTATTGCCAACCATAGTGTTGATATTTTCTGTATTGTTTGTTTCCATATCCAGGTATGTGTATGTGGAGGTGATCACAGAAAAAGAGGCTGAAATTGAGCTCACCTGACACTTAATAGACAAAATGTCCAAATAATAAAAATCCAATAGCCAAATATATGCTGTGAATAGTCGCCTACCAACACTCTCAGGTGCATAGAGTGAGAGACTGATATTATTAAAGCTGATGATCCCTATGTGCATCTGTATCCTGAGTATAAAGTCCCTTCAAATATTGTCTGTCTGTAAACTGGTAAGAAGTGCAGATCCCTCTAGTTTTAATGACTAAACAACAAGAGGTGAATATTTAGTGTTTCCTCTGTAACATGGCCCCAAGTGATGAAACCGCACATGTAGTAGCAAGCAGAGACGTATGTAGGTTTTATGCTCCTCTAGACACAAGAAATTAAGTTTGTTGTACAGGATCAGGAGCTTAGCAAGTGGGTGGATCTGGTGCATGCAAGACAGCACACGACACACGTTATGTTATTGTGTAACTGCAGTATAAGTATGTTGTTGTTGGAAAAATCTATGTGCACCATGTTTAAGCCATGTAATACAAGTTAAATTTTATAGTTACGTGGCACTTAAAAAAATGTTTTTAATATTTAAATGCAATGTGCGTGCAGCCATTAAACAATATATTGTGCACAAAAAGAAGACAGAACAAATGATATATATTTATATGTTGAAGAATGGCAAGGCTTAGGTCAAAATGAAGTTTTGGAAAAGGGACTATATTTATGCCCCTCCACAGGTCTAGATAAATTTGAGTTTATAAAAGACTTGCACCTGTTTGCTCGCAAGCTAACTCTTAAAAAGATATGGAATAAAGAGGGTAAATAGATTACTTTGGATACAAAAGATGATGCAGAGACATTAACAACGTTAGCATCATTAATAGAAGAGGAAGAGGAACTTTCTCCCTCTCAAAGTACATTGATTAGGTCTGATCTAAAACCAAAATCCAAATATATGCCTCAATTATCTATGGCCCCAAGTGTCTCCACTTTTGTAAAATGTGTTAAAGCTGATATTGAGCAAATTATCTATACAGGAAAAGTTGAGGATAATCTCACTAAATTACAAAGACAAGCTCTAAGAGAATTTACCAGTAATCCTTATGTCATCATAAAACAGTCCGATAAGGGCAGAAACGTATTTATATTAGACAAGTAAAACAATTGTTAGATGATCCATCACAATATGTGAAAGTAATTCAACAGATTTTTTATAAGTCTTGTGATGAGCTTGGTTATGTTGAATGATGCTAGGATGTCTGGTCTCATATCCAAAAAAGAATTTGACTTTTTGCTCAATTTATTTCCAGTTATACCAACTTTTTATTGTATTCCAAAACTGCACAAAAATTTAAAGCAACCCCTGGGAGGCCTATTGTTTCAGGGATGGGGAGTATTACTGAAGGTATTAGTAAATATGTAGACAATTTTTTGAAACCTTTTCTACCCACTTTGAGTTCTTATGTACAGGACACAAATGATGTCCTGCGCAGACTCTATAATGTAAAAATTAGCGATAATATTCTTTTTGTGGCTTTAGATGTTGAATCTCTTTACTCCTCAATTCCACATAAAGTAAGTTTGGCAGCAGCCATATATTTTTATGCAATTGACGGGACAGGAAACTCAACAACATACAGAGTTAGTTCTGAGATTCCTTGAATTTGTTCTTAAAAACAATATATTTTCATTTAGCCATGGGGGCTACATGTGCACCCACCTATGCCTGTTTACATCTTGGCCTCTGGAAACTGCAAGACTTGTTTCGTAGTATGTCGGAATGGGTGGACGCACGGGTGCTCCTATGACCGCACTATGTGGATGACATTATCATCTTATGGGATGGCACTGTTGAAGACGTGGAGACATTTGTGGCAGAATTTAATAATAATACTTATAATATCTTTTTGACTCACCAAGTGAGTAAGGATTTTCTAACCTTTTTGGATTTAAAAATAAAAAAATATAACAGAGAAATCCATACTGAAGTTTTTCGTAAAGATACTGCCACAAACAGTTTACTTCATGCCACCAGCCATCACACAAGAAGCTTAAAGGATGGCATTCCAGTGGGACAGTTTCTACATCTCAAACAAAACTGCTCCACTGAAGCCGCTTTTGAAAGACAAGCAGGGGAGCTTGCATGTCGTTTTAGAGAAAGGGGATACTCAAATAATATGCTTTATGGTGCAAATTGTAAAGAAAAAAATGAAGCAGAAATGGTGCGTTTAATAACCCTGTACAATTGTCATTGGGGAAAGATACAGCACATAATGCATAAACATTGGCACATTTTGCACACTGATAAAGTGTTACGTCAGTTTCTCTCTCCCAACCCTTTGCTAACTGCAAAAAGAGCAGTAATTCCAGAATAAATATATATGTTAGGGTTGTACTTAATCACCAATAGTATGTAATATAGCTTTAAGAAAGCACAAGATAGATCTTTATGGACGTTATAAAAGAACCATTTAGGCTCACTGACAGATATCTGACGAAGCCCTGGACAACCCCTGAGTAAGAGGGGCGAAATGCGTCATCTGGCATTACATACATGGTGTTTGTTTGGTGAAGACCTCACACACTGAATTCCATCAATGCAATACAGCATCTCCAAGTGTTTCATGCAGCTGTACTGGAGGGTAACTCAGTGTTTTTCAACCAGTGTGCCGTGGCACACTAGTGTGCCGTGAGAGATCCTCAGGTGTGCCATGGCAGACTGACAACAGTGGGGCCTAGTTATCAAGCCGTCAACCTCAAATACGCTGGAATTCCGCAGCGTATTTGTGGCGAGGCTGATTCGCCTTAGTTATCAAAGGCTAGAGACCGGCAAAAGTAGAATTTTGTGACGTAAACTTCGATCCGCCAGACTCAGTCCGACACAGATCGATTCTTATGTCACTACAGTGCACAATCTGACTACTTTTGCTAGTTATCAAAAAACTAGCAGGTACGCTCGGCACTTTTCCTTCCCAGTGTACCTGGTTTTCAAACCGCCACCCTGGAGGCGGCGGATCCCATAGGAATCAATGGAAGTCTGACCATAGCGAAAGTACAAGTTCGATGCTGCCCAACATCCCATTGATTTCTATGGGAGCTGTCTACACCTAACACCCTAACATGTACCCCGAGTCTAAACACCACTAATCTGTCCCCCCTACACCGCTGCAACTAAATAAAGTTATTACCCCCTAAACCGCCGCTCCCGGAGCCCACCGCAACCTATATAAAATGTATTAACCCCTAATCTGCCCCCTGTACACCGTCGCCACCTATAATACATTTATTAACCCCTATCCTGCCCCCCACTACACCGCCGCCACTGTAATAAAATTATTAACCCCTAAACCTAAGTCTAACACTAACCCTAACACCCCCCTAACTTAAATATTAATTAAATAAATCTAAATAATATTTCTATTATGAACTAAATTAATCCTATTTAAAACTAAATACTTACCTGTAAAATAAACCCTAAGATAGCTACAATATAAATAATAATTATATTGTAGCTATCTTAGGATTTATTTTTATTTTACAGGCATCTTTCAATTTATTTTAACTAGGTACAATAGCTATTAAATAGTTATTAACTATTTAATAGCTTACCTAGCTAAAATAAAGAGAAATTAACCTGTAAAATAAAAACTAACCTAAGTTACAATTACACCTAACACTACACTATACTTTAATAAATGATTCCTATTTAAAACTAAATACTTACCTGTAAAATAAACCCTAAGATAGCTACAATGTAATTAATAATTACATTGTAGCTATTTTAGGAATTATATTTATTTTACAGGTAACTTTGTATTTATTTTAGCTAGTTAGAATAGTTATTAAATAGTTATTAACTATGTAATAACTACCTAGCTAAAAGAAATACAAAATCACCTGTAAAATAAATCCTAACCTAAGTTACAATTAAACCTAACACTACACTATCATTAAATAAATTAAATACATTAACTACAAATAACTACAATTAAATACAATTACATAAACTAACTAAAGTACAAAAAATAAAAAAGCTAAGTTACAAAAAATAAAAAAAATAAGTTACAAACATTTTAAGAATATTACAACAATTTTAAGCTACTTACACCTAATCTAAGCCCCCTAATAAAATAACAAAGCCCCCCAAAATAAAAAAATGCCAAACCCTATTCTAAATTAAAAAAGTTCAAAGCTCTTTTACCTTACCAGCCCTTAAAAGGGCCATTTGTGGGGCATGCCCCAAAGAATTCAGCTCTTTTGCCTGTAAAAGAAAAATACAACCCCCCCCCAAAATTAAAACCCACCACCCACATACCCCTAATCTAACCCAAACCCCCCTTAAAATAACCTAACACTAATCCCCTGAAGATTATCCTACCTTTAGTCGTCTTCACTCAGCCGAGCAGCGATGGAACCGAAGAGGAGACCCGGACCGGCAGAAGTTATCCTCCAAGCGGTGCTGAAGAAATCTTCCATCCAATGAAGTGATCCTCTAAGCGGCGCTGAAGAAGTCTTCCATCCGGGTGATGTCATCTTCCAAGAGGCGCTGAAGAAGTCTTCTATCCGGGCGATGTCATCTTCCAAGCGCGGTCTAGAATCTTCATCCTGCCGACGCGGAACATCCTTCTTTACCTACGGACTACCGACGACTGAAGGCTCCTTTAAGCGACGTCATCCAAGATGGTGTCCCTTCAATTCCGATTGGCTGATAGGATTCTATCAGCCAATCGGAATTAAGGTAGGAAAAATCTGATTGGCTGATTGAATCAGCCAATCAGATTCAAGTTCAATCCGATTGGCTGATCCAATCAGCCAATCAGATTGAGCTTGCATTCTATTGGCTGATCGAAACAGCCAATAGAATGCGAGCTCAATCTGATTGGCTGATTCAATTAAGGGCTGGTAAGGTAAAAGAACTTTGAACTTTTTTAATTTAGAATAGGGTAGGGCATTTTTTTATTTTGGGGGGGTTTGTTATTTTATTAGGGGGCTTAGATTAGGTGTAAGTAGCTTAAAATTGTTGTAATATTTTTAAAATGTTTGTAACTTATTTTTTTTTATTTTTTGTAACTTAACTTTTTTTATTTTTTGTACTTTAGTTAGTTTATGTAATTGTATTTAATTGTAGTTATTTGTAGGTAATTTATTTAATTTATTTAATGATAGTGTAGTGTTAGGTTTAATTGTAACTTAGGTTAGGATTTATTTTACAGGTAATTTTGTATTTCTTTTAGCTAGGTAGTTATTAAATAGTTAATAACTATTTAATAACTATTCTAACTAGCTAAAATAAATACAAAGTTACCTGTAAAATAAAAATAAATCCTAAGATAGCTACAATATAATTATTATTTATATTGTAGCTATATTAGGGTTTTATTTTAAAGGTAAGTATTTAGTTTTAAATAGGATTAATTTAGTTCATAATAGAAATATTATTTAGATTTATTTAATTAATATTTAAGTTAGGGGGTGTTAGGGTTAGTGTTAGACTTAGGTTTAGGGGTTAATAAATTTATTACAGTGGCGGCGGTGTAGTGGGGGGCAGGATAGGGGTTAATAGGGGTTAATAAAGGATAGGGGTTAATAAATTTATTATAGGTGGCGACGGTGTAGGGGGGGCAGATTAGGGGTTAATAAATTTAATATAGGTTGCGGTAGGGTCCGGGAGCGGCGGTTTAGGGGTTTAGGCGGGATCAGCAGGATAGGAGTTAATAACTTTATTATAGAGGGCGACGGTATAGGGGGGCAGGATAGGGGTTAATAGGTATAATGTAGGTGGCAGCGGTGTCCGGGAGCGGCGGTTTAGGGGTTAATGCATTTATTAGAGTTGCGGCAGGGCCTAGGAGCGGCAGTTTAGGGGTTAATACATTTATCAGAGTTGCGGCAGGGTCTAGGAGCGGCGGTTTAGGGGTTAATAACTTTATTTAGTTGCGGGGGGCACCGGTATAGGGGGTAGAACAGTGTAGATAGTGTGGGTGCTTAGTGACAGGCTAGCAATAAAGCTGGGAAAAAGCCGAAGAGCAGCGAGATCGGATGAGTGATAACTCTCACAGTCCGCTGCTCATCGCCCCGTACTTTGTGTGCGGCTTTTTGACAGCTTTATTTGATAACTTAGGCAAAATTTTTCAGGTCCGCAGCGGCGATGTGAGGCAAGCTTAGGTGGGCGTATTGGGCCGTCGAAGGCAGGAAAGTTGACACGTTGATAACTACCCCCCAGTGTGACATATTTTTTAAACTTTGCTTGTTTTTTACTCCCAGTGCAGGGGTAGTTTGTAGGAGGCATGGCATAACAGCACAATACATACGGTATGTGTGTGTTTGTGTGTATGTGTATATATATGCTGTATTAGGCTACAATGTGTGATTTTTTTTTAAATGTTGAGATGGTGGTGTGCCATAGGATTTTTTAATGTAAAAAAGTGTGCCACGGCAAAAAAAAGGTTAAAAATCAATGGGGTAACTTATATGTAATGAATGCAACTTACCTGGATACATTGCACAGGATTGCAACTTTTTTTGGCGTACTTTATACATTAACCGGTTGTTAATTGGGACACCTTGATATTTCTAAGAAATGCAACAAATGTGCTAAACAGTGGTGAGATCACTCCAATACTGGTTGACCGGATCAAGGATAAAAGGTACTTTTTCCAGTGGCTTTAAGATCATTACAATATGATCCTCTGCATAAAAGTTTAATTCCTTGGGACTGATCCATATTTAAACTTACCTACACACCTAGGTATTTGGAAGTGGATGGTTACTTTTCATTCTAATTAACCCCATTTACTTTGGAGCGTGCTCCTGAAATCGCTGCAATAACTTTTCAGTTCAATTTGCTGGGGAGCGTACAATTAGCACTAAGAGCTTCCATATTATCATGTTCTGCTATTGAACTTGTTTTTGTTTATGTTTATAATGAACGTATATGATGTGATATTGTGCAAACATATGGTCCTATAAGTGGTGGTTCTTGTTATTTTTGTTCTCACAATAAATACAAATATGTTTAAAAATGTTTGCATTGGTGCGGCCTTGCCATTCTTTGACATATGAATATATATAAATTGTCCTCTCTTCTTCTTGTACATGTAATACCTGTCCCACTCTCCACTTTGCGCCATATTTGACTCAATACTTTTCTCACCAATTATGACGCAAACTCCAAAACAACCCACACACTAGTGAATTTTTCCACCACTTTTGATTGGAATATGCATGATCACATGATTTATGACATCTACCAATCTGATTCAAATATTCATCATAAACTATCACTAACAAATCAAACTGCTCGATACTTGTGTCATTGATCACTCATTAGAACTTGTAAGTGCCATTTGTTAAATTGTGTATTGTAACATTTGTAATATACTTTGAAAGTATGTATATGTGAAATTAGTATTAAAGATAAACATTAATGCTTACATTAGGACACAATGTAATATTTTAGACAAGGATTTTAAAATTCAAATTGATGTTTGATTCAATATAATCTTAAACTTATAGCTCAAAGGGATAGCCCACCTAACTTTAAACTGTCATGATTCAGATACAGCAGAAATTAAAATCACCTCTTTACTGTCATGCTATTTTCAGTGTATTTCTTCCTACTCTTGAATTTCTTTATCAGTAAGAAATTACATCTTATATGCCAGTCCATTTTATAACATATGTGTAAGGGTCGTTTTTAAAAATAGATTGCAATCAGGAGGGGTTAGACAGGTGCAGAGAGAAAACTGGCCCAGCTCTTAAAGGGACAGGAAACCCCAAAATATTCTTTCATGATTTGGATAGAACATACACTTTTTTATTTTTTTTTATTTTTTTTATTTACCCATATACATAGCAAAAAAGTAATGATATAACAAGTCTGGGTATAAATTATGTGTGTCTCTGGAAGAACATAAATACAATAACAATGAATTATACAGCTATGTCTAAGGTTCATACTGCCAGCATTGTGGATAAAGAGATTTACAATAAGTATCTAGTGAATATAAGTAGTATTGCAAGACATGCTTAACTAGGATGTCAATAAAAAATAGTGGGACCTCATTTTTATATTATATATATGGAAAATATGATTTCCGCACTGCCATAATGAACATTTATAAAGTTATTTATTCTAGTGAAATTGGGACAGATGTGGATTAGGTGTTGTTTGGTCACTTTTGGACCAAATTAGCGGGAAGGGGGAAAGGGAGATCAGCGGCTAAGAGCCGCTCAAAGTGGAAAGGGGGAGGAAATGGGGAGCGGAGCCATGTAGGATACCAGAGTAGTAAAGTGGGGGGAATTAGAGAGGGTCACATTATGTAGTTACAAGGGAGACTTCAAAGGGAGGACCTGCTGTTTATATGCCTAATAAGGTGGAGCCTAGCTTGGTCAAGGTATAAAAATAAACGAAATAAGGTGTTTCTAGTGCGTATGTGATATCAAAAGAGTCCTGGATATACCGGTGTGATAACATCTATGCAATAATGCTCCATATAGGGTATAGCAGCTGAATTATATCGCTGTTAACACTGTCCAATATTAAACTAAGTATGGAAGTTAAGAAAGAATTAGCTGTAACTCCGAAAGGAATCTTGAGGATTTATATCACTATAAACTGCTATCACTTGGGCTTATTTCGGGAAGGATGGCTTGACTAATAGGACTTCATAGCATAAAAGATACAAGAGTTAAGGGTTAGTCGGTAGTAGGGCACATAGTTTCCAACATAAGACAATGTTAAAGGTAACATATCATGTGACATATAGATTTATGTGGTACTAAGATTAAAAACATCTGTTCTCCTATATATTGGAGCCATGAAAGTTTTAAGTTACACTTGTGAATTATAGGGAGACTTGGGTAATATATAACCTGACGGTGAAAGTAGATGTGGCTATCCCAAATGGCCGAGGACAACAGCTCATTAAGTGAAAGGAGTAAAGGATATGGATGCTGACCCATGTATTATCACAATTATACCCTAACTGAACAATAGTGAACATGTTGTAGAAATAGAGGTGCGCACCAGAGCTTAATACTAGAAACTTGGTCAAGGCAAAATATTAACCTAAAAAAAATCTCTCCTGACAAGAAATAGCGTAGGTTTTCTGCTATTAACGGGAGCCAATATGTCTATGTTTTAAATTTATGGGTTGATTAAAAGTCCAGTATTGGTAAATGTAAGGTCCTAGTTAAAATCCAGAATAAATTCTATTAGACAATATGAACCGTACTATGAAAAGAGTGTATAACCACCTTTGTATCAGCATGATCATACAATGAGTTCACCCAGCACACCCATATATTAAACTGTGATACATCTATGGATATGGCAGTAGATAAGATATTATAGTAGTGATAATCTGGAAGATGTTAATTAAAATTTATGGTATAGACCATCTGTGTGAGATATATAGGAGCAGTAGCAACTAGGCGAAACTTATGCGGCTATCAGAAAGGAACATTTAAACATAGAAGGTACAATCAGTAACACTAAGGGTGTGTTACTACTACAGGGCGCACTGGACCCTATATGATTACTATGTAAATAGGCTAAGAGAGAAGAGAACAAGAAATAACATGTAATAACTATAATAAAATATACTATACAAAATAATATAAACAAATAAGAAACAATTCTTATAAATATGGGACTATGAGAAACATAGGATACAACACAAATAATAGCAAATACAGTAATAAGAAATTCCTGAAAGGTTCTTATCTGGAAATGCTGTCTTCTTCTGCAATGTTATATAGATGGTAAATGTCCCAATTGGGGTGGGAATAGTCCCAAATGATGAATGTGATCAAATATCAGGATGATCAATGATCAGGAACACAGATGATGACTGGAGTCAGCTGCTTTGTCAGGGAAATCAGGATCTAAGAGCAAGTTTTCTCTGTGAAAAAAATCACAAAAAGACAAAGGCGCCTCCTAGTGTAATACAGTTGGTGAAAGAGATTTGTTAGGTTATCAAAAAGGTAGTCACAAGTGGAGCAGCACCCAATTGTGCTAAATCAAACAGACTGGGATCTCACAATATCCCAGCTCACTGACACTGCAAGGAAACTGGTTTCTCCAACGTCTTGCCGGACTGACAGAGCTCAGACTCTCACAAAGAGGTTTACATAAAACCAAATTTTATTAATTAAGCCTGATGAAACAGACAGCAGTCTGAGAAACACGTTGCTTGTTCTTTTAATATCTAGTGTCATGAGACACTGAGATTTTTATTTTATTAATAAAATTTGGTTTTATGTAAACCTCTTTGTGAGAGTCTGAGCTCTGTCAGTCCGGCAAGATGTTGGAGAAACCAGTTCCCTTGCAGTGTCAGTGAGCTGGGACACTGTGAGATCCCAGTCTGTTTGCTTTAGCACAATTGGGTGCTGCTCCACTTGTGAGTACCTTTTTGATAACCTAACAAATCTCTTTCACCAACTGTATTACACCAGGAGGCGCCTTTGTCTTTTTGTGATTTTTTTCACAGAGAAAACTTGCTCTTAAACATAGAAGGTAGATGTATACATTATGGGCTAGTCATCAGATCATCAAACAGCACAACTCTAGATAATTAGATCTGAATCTCCAGGTTTAGGCGTCATACATAAAGATAGTGCCAACATGAATGAACTAAAACTTACTAATAATAATATGAGCATTAGTGTTTTAAATCCTGCTAATTCAGATGTAATAGGGCATAATCCTGTATGAAAACTAAAATATTTTCTTTACTAATTATAAAGATATCCCAAACTGAAACCTATGGTTAAGAATAGCTTATATAAGATGTAACTTTCCAACTAAACTCTTATTACCCCTTGTCCCTAATTATACCAATAACATTCAAAACATGCATGGGCCAAATTCAGGCTTCATATGGGGTTCTAAACAGTACAGCCCTCAGATATTGGTTAACTACGGTAAACACATCAGACAGCACTGTCGACATCTAAAACATACAAGGCAATGAGGGTTCATATTATAAATACAAAACATACTGGTAATAAATGACATATTGGAATCATTCTGTAAGAACTGTGAGCAGATAGGCATGTGGTGGGATGACAGAGCAAAACCGCATAAAGAATAGAATACAGCTGTGTCTCTGTTCCCAACCGCTCCGGATTACTCACAGTCAACCGACTCCTACTCTCTGAGGCTCTAGAATGTCCTGATGGAACCATGTGCACGGTGGTGTATGCGAGGAGATATGCAGCACTATGACTGCAGTATGGGGGAATGAATCCGCAGGTATCATGTATCGGACCATGTTACAACTCTCCCTCTGCAGCGAAATTAGGCAATGTTGGGCTCTTCTATGTCTCCTCCTCCGACCAGCTCCGGTTCGCCGTATAGGTGTTTGAGGCCTGCCCTGGGGGGGACCAAAGACTCCCTCAGCTGTAGCCGTCTTCTGGATAGTCACTTTCTGTAGATTAGATCCTCATTGTCAAAGCGCTCAGTTGTCAGTAAGTTGAGACCTGCATCTCTACACATGCTCTGTGATTTCTTTGAGGTACCTCTGTTAGGGATCTTAATTGCAGGGTTACTTAGTGGTACAACTTGGGGAGAGCCGATCACTGTCACCATCCCCTCCCCATCTGCAGGAGTTTCGCTGCATGATGAAGATCTTGCCCTGGAGTAGGAACCGATGAGCTGCTATCTGTGGCCACCTCCAGGACACTGCCACCTTGGCTTTGCTGCAGGCTTGCCTTTTGTGGTAGCGAAAAGCTCTCAGTATGATGCGGCTCCCTCAATGCTAAATCTATTAGAATGCAGAGTTCCCGCTTTAGGGAGGTAAAATGGTAATCTAAAGACTGCGTCACCTTAGTCTCCCATTTGTCTAAGTAGTCCATGTTTGGGACAATTTTAGTAGCAAAGAGTGAAATAGGGAGTATAGAAATTCACACTCAGTCACACCACCTGAGCGTCCAAATGAATCTCGATGTTGTTTTATGACTATTTTCCCCCTTTTCACCACGCTCTCTTCCTCTCCGGGTATAATGTTTATGTTTATTCTTATCGTGCTCCTTCTGAGAATAGCTACAAAAGATTTACAAATGAGAGACTACCTGAGTGGCTTTTATGAGCAGTCGCTGTATGTTTAGGCACTGCGACAGTGCGCTTCCCCTGAGCCAGACAGAGTATTAGAGCAGGGAGGGCTGCGTAGTCGCTCCCAGGATCAGGGCTGCATCATGTAGATGTGTTGCAACGTGGCAACCGCTCAGCTGAGCAGTGCAAACTTGCGGCTAGATTTAGAGTTTTGTCGGTAAGGACCCGCGTAGCTAACGCTGGCTTTTTTCTGGCCGCACCTTTAAAATAACTCTGGTATTGAGAGTCCACAGAATGGCTGTGTTAGGCTCCAAAAAAGGAGCGTAGAGCATATTTAACGCCACTGCAACTCTCGATACCAGAGTTGCTTAAGTACGCGGCCAGCCTCAAAAACGTGCTCGTGCACGATTCCCCCATAAGAAACAATGGGGCTGTTTGAGCTGAAAAAAAACCTAACACCTGCAAAAAAGCAGCGTTCAGCTCCTAACGCAGCCCCATTGTTTGCTATGGGGAAACACTTCCTACGTCTGCACCTAACACTCTAACATGTACCCCGAGTCTAAACACCCCTAACCTTACACTTATTAACCCCTATTCTGTCACCCCCGCTATCGCTGACCCCTGTATATTATTTTTAACCCCTAATCTGCCGCTCCGTAAACCGCCGCTACTTACATTATCCCTATGTACCCCTAATCTGCTGCCCCTAACACCGCCGACCCCTATATTATATTTATTAACCCCTAATCTGCCCCCCACAACGTCGCCTCCACCTGCCTACACTTATTAACCCCTAATCTGCCGAGCGGACCTGAGCGCTACTATAATAAAGTTATTAACCCCTAATCCGCCTCACTAACCCTATAATAAGTAGTATTAACCCCTAATCTGCCCTCCCTAACATCGCCGACACCTAACTTCAATTATTAACCCCTAATCTGCCGACTGGAGCTCACCGCTATTCTAATAAAAGGATTAACCCCTAAAGCTAAGTCTAACCCTAACACTAACACCCCCGTAAATTAAATATAATTTTAATCTAACAAAATTAATTAACTCTTATTAAATAAATTATTCCTATTTAAAGATAAATACTTACCTGTAAAATAAATCCTAATATAGCTACAATATAAATTATAATTATATTATAGCTATTTTATTTTTTATTTTATTTTATTTTTTTGTCAGTATATCATTTATTTATTTATTTATGTATTTTTTTTTTTTTTATTTTTTTTTTATTATTTTAATTTTTTATTGAGGAATTGTATTGTACAGTGGTTTGAGATGCCAAGGTGTGAAGAAAATACATTTACATAAAAATAAATAAATAAAAACAAAAATTATACATTCAACAGCATGAAAAATATTTTGATGATTCTTGGCTGATTTTCCTCTTTTTAGTCCCTTTTGGAAATATTATGGACCACTCATGGATCCGTATAGTCCATATGCAGAAATCTTATAGGGACAAACAAATACAAACAAAACATAAACAGAACTATATAAACAGAACTATATAAAGAACAAGACTGCAGCGTAAGGTGAATAGCTTTTGATGATATGTTAACGTATCTGGAAGTGTGTCTGCCAGGGTCCCATAGGGGAAATTATCATGGGGGACCGTGGGGTGCTTGTGTCTATAATAGAGAGCAATTCTACAGTGTGGGGGCATGAGTGAGAAAAATAAAAAAAAAATAAAAAAAAATTTGTCCTGTGGCTTCAAGCTTTGATACCCAATGATGGACACTCATTGCAATAATCGCCGAGCAGAGTTCAAGGCTGTCTAATGGGAGAGGAGGGTCAGGGCTCTAAATATAACTAGGGCTTTTTAGTGCTCTTGACTCCGCCGGCATGGCTAAGTCGTTATTCAATAATTATGCAATGGGGCGGGCTGTCTCATCTCAGTGCTCAGGCTACCCCAGTAAGAAAGTAAGATTGTATTAAGCAAGTGCAGGTTGTGATCCCCTGTAGCGCAGTAATAGCCTCTTCCTGCGGTACCCAGGTAAAACTTATGCACCCTTGTAAAATAAACATTCACCCCGCCTGCCCCGCAATGCAGCAATGTCTAAATAATAAACAAAAATAAAAAGAACAGTCAACGGGACTTCTAAGTAAGGCTTGTACGCAGTATTACCACTTTATACTGTATAACCGCCTTGCGTGTATCACTTAGCAGGTCCCTTAACCAGTGTCAAAACATGAGCGTGTCCAAAACAGCATCGCCACATAGCAATGGTCTCGCTGTATTTTGTTGTGGCTGGAACTTTGTCTCCCAGATGAATAAATGAGTGGTCTGGTGGTTATCATTCTCTCTTCAGGTGGTTTCATGCCCCCACTGAACGCTTGGACTGCCGGGTGTGATAGTGTCCATGAGTTTATATCCACAGCGTGTAGCAGTGAGAAGTTGTAGCTCTTTTCCCCCAAGTTAAACATTAAGGCAGCCTGGAGCGGTAATGGATCCGCCATATGAGACAGGGGGGTGAGCGGAGGGACCTGGTCATCTGGTTGCTGGGATTATAGGACAGGTTGTAGCTTGTGCAGGATGTTCCCCACATCAAGGAGCGGTTCAGAATCTTTAAGCTTGGCTGACAAAGTGTATATGCAGGGGACCGCATCTCTTAGGGAGGTTTGCATACAGCGATGCTCCCCAATGATCAGATCTGTGGTGTCTTCTTTGTGGGGAACATATTGCTGAGTATCCCCATTATTGGCAATGACTATGCTGGTATGCTGCTCCATGTGCAGCTTCTCTGGTATCTTATAAGGCCCCCCAGACTGATGCCCTGTCTTCTCCTCAATCTCTTGCTGTCTGTGTAAAAGAAAGTCGTAAGGTGCAGACTCCATGAGCCGTCGTATTAGTGAAGCAAGTTTAACCGGCATGCCCTCCCAAAGCTCTAGGTTACTTTCCTGCGACATGGGTTATTGCTTTTCCCCTCTAGAGGTCCCGGCAGAGTAAAAAATGGGTAATTAACTTGTCAGAGTTCAGTCCTGTGTTGTAGGTTGTAGAGACTCAGTAAGTCTGATTGCTCAGACAGCACTGATCACCCGGCTCTACCCGGGGGGGAGGTGATTGCCTAGGGAAAGAAGGCCGCCGCCATAGGCCCTTAAACTCCAAACTGGACCTCCAGTATCATGCAAACAGCTGAAAATAGAAAAAAGCAGTACCACAATATCCAGTACTGCAGTGTGCTTAGATGATATGATCCTTTCCTGCTGTTTGGATATAATAATCGGCGGATTATTAATGTTTCCTCTGGAGCTCACAGAAAATGCGTCCTTTCTGGAAAACAGCATGGACACGCCCCCCATATTATAGCTATTTTAGGATTAATATTTATTTTACAGGTAACTTTGTAATTATTTTAACCAGGTACAATAGCTATTAAATAGTTAAGAACTATTTAATAGCTAAAATAGTTAAAATAATTACAAATTTACCTGTAAAATAAATCCTAACCTAAGTTACAATTAAACCTAACACTATACTATCAATAAATTAATTAAATAAAATACCTATAATTATCTACAATTAAACCTAACACTACACTATCAATAAATAAATTAAATACAATATCTACAAATAAATACAATGAAATAAACTAACTAAAGTACCAAAAATAAAAAAGAACTAAGTTACAAAAAATAAAAAAATATTTACAAACATTAGAAATATATTACAACAATTTTAAACTAATTACACCTACTCTAAGCCCCCGAATAAAATAACAAAGCCCCTAAAAAAAAATGCCCTACCCTATTCTAAATTACTAAAGTTCAAAGCTCTTTTACCTTACCAGCCCTGAACAGGGCCCTTTGCGGGGCATGCCCCAAGAAGTTCAGCTCTTTTGCCTGTAAAAAAAAACATACAATACCCCCCCCCAACATTACAACCCACCACCCACATACCCCTAATCTAACCCAAACCCCCCTTAAATAAACCTAACACTAAGCCCCTGAAGATCTCCCTACCTTGAGTCGTCTTCACCCAGCCGAGCCAAATTCTTCATCCAAGCGGAGCAAGAAGAGGTCCTCCATCCGGTAGAAGTCTTCATCCAAGCGGGGCAGAAGAGGTCTTCCATCCAATTGAAGTCTTCATCCAAGAGGCATCTTCTATCGTCATCCATCCGGAGTGGAGCGGCAGCATCCTGAAGACCTCCGACGCGGAACATCCATCCTGGCCGACGACTGAACGACGAATGACGGTTGCTTTAAATGACATCATCCAAGATGGCGTCCCTCGAATTCCGATTGGCTGATAGGATTCTATCAGCCAATCGGAATTAAGGTAGGAAAAATCTGATTGGCTGATTGAATCAGCCAATCAGATTGAGCTCGCATTCTATTGGCTGATCGGAACAGCCAATAGAATGCAAGCTCAATCTGATTGGCTGATTGGATCAGCCAATCGGATTGAACTTGATTCTGATTGGCTGATTCCATCAGCCAATCAGAATATTCCTACCTTAATTCCGATTGGCTGATAGAATCCTATCAGCCAATCGGAATTCGAGGGACGCCATCTTGGATGATGTCATTTAAAGGAACCGTCATTCGTCGTTCAGTCGTCAGCCAGGATGGATGTTCCGCGTCGGAGGTCTTCAGGATGCTGCCGCTCCACTCCGGATGGATGACGATAGAAGATGCATCTTGGATGAAGACAACAATCGGTTGGAAGACCTCTTCTGCCCCGCTTGGATGAAGACTTCTACCGGATGGAGGACCTCTTCTTGCTCCGCTTGGATGAAGAATTTGGCTCTGCTGGGTGAAGACGACTCAAGGTAGGGAGATCTTCAGGGGCTTAGTGTTAGGTTTATTTAAGGGGGTTTTGGGTTAGATTAGGGGTATGTGGGTGGGGGGTTGTAATGTTGGGGGGGGTATTGTATGTTTTTTTTTACAGGCAAAAGAGCTGAACTTCTTGGGGCATGCCCCGCAAAGGGCCCTGTTCAGGGCTGGTAAGGTAAAAGAGCTTTGAACTTTAGTAATTTAGAATAGGGTAGGGCATTTTTTTATTTTGGGGGGCTTTGTTATTTTATTAGGGGGCTTAGAGTAGGTGTAATTAGTTTAAAATTGTTGTAATATATTTCTAATGTTTGTAAATATTTTTTTATTTTTTGTAACTTAGTTCTTTTTTATTTTTTGTACTTTAGTTAGTTTATTTCATTGCATTTATTTGTAGGAATTGTATTTAATTTATTTATTGATAGTGTAGTGTTAGGTTTAATTGTAGATAATTATAGATATTTTATTTAATTCATTTATTGATAGTGTAGTGTTAGGTTTAATTGTAACTTAGGTTAGGATTTATTTTACAGGTATATTTGTAATTATTTTAACTATTTTAGCTATTAAATAGTTCTTAACTATTTAATAGCTATTGTACCTGGTTAAAATAATTACAAAGTTACCTGTAAAATAAATATTAATCCTAAAATAGCTATAATATAATTATAATTTATATTGTAGCTATATTAGGATTTATTTTACAGGTAAGTATTTATCTTTAAATAGGAATAATTTATTTAATAAGAGTTAATTAATTTTGTTAGATTAAAATTATATTTAATTTACGGGGGTGTTAGTGTTAGGGTTAGACTTAGCTTTAGGGGTTAATACATTTATTAGAATAGCGGTGAGCTCCAGTCGGCAGATTAGGGGTTAATAATTTAAGTTAGGTGTCGGCGATGTTAGGGAGGGCAGATTAGGGGTTAATACTATTTATTATAGGGTTAGTGAGGCGGATTAGGGGTTAATAACTTTATTATAGTAGCGCTCAGGTCCGCTCGGCAGATTAGGGGTTAATAAGTGTAGGCAGGTGGAGGCGACGTTGAGGGGGGCAGATTAGGGGTTAATAAATATAATATAGGGGTCGGCGGTGTTAGGGGCAGCAGATTAGGGGTACATAGCTATAATGTAGGTGGCAGCTCTTTGCGGTCGGCAGATTAGGGGTTAATTATTGTAGGTAGCTGGCTGCGACGTTGTGGGGGGCAGGTTAGGGGTTAATAAAAATAATACAGGGGTCGGCGGTGTTAGGGGCAGCAGATTAGGGGTACATAAGTATAACGTAGGTGGCGGTCGGCAGATTAGGGGTTAAAAAAATTTAATCGAGTGGCGGCGATGTGGGGGGACCTCGGTTTAGGGGTACATAGGTAGTTTATGGGTGTTAGTGTACTTTAAAGTACAGTAGTTAAGAGCTTTATGAACCGGCGTTAGCCCAGAAAGCTCTTAACTCCTGGCTTTTTGCTGCGGCTGGAGTTTTGTCGTTAGATTTCTAACGCTCACTTCAGCCACGACTCTAAATACCGGAGTTAGAAAGATCCCATTGAAAAGATAGGATACGCAATTGACGTAAGGGGATCTGCGGTATGGAAAAGTCGCGGCTGAAAAGTGAGTGTTAGACCCTTTTTTGAGTGACTCCAAATACCGGCGGTAGCCTAAAACCAGCGTTAGGAGCCTCTAACGCTGGTTTTCACGGCTACCGCCAAACTCCAAATCTAGGCCTTGGTGTCTCCTGAATCAGGAGCCTTCATAGATGAAGCTGCATGAGTTCAATATGTCATATTTAAGAAATAGTTGCAGTAGGATTAATATTATTAATTACACAGGCGGGAGCTCTGAGAAACACGTCTGTTCCCCTCTGATGGTAACTCCGCCCAGAACATACATTTTTAAACAACTTTCCAATTTACTTCTATTATCAAATTTGCTTCATTCTCTTGTTATCCTTTGCTGAATGAACAACATTGCACTACTGGCAGCTAGCTTAACACATCTATTTAGCCAATCACAAGAGACAAAATGTGTGCAGGCACCAATTAGCAGCTACCTCCCACTAGTGTAGGATATGTGCGTATTCTTTTCCAACAAGAGATACCAAGAGAAAGATGCACATTTGAAAATAGAAGTGAATTTTAAAGTGTTTTAAAATTACATGCTCTATCTGAATCATGCAACTTAAATTTTTACTTTCCTATCCCTTTTAAATATCCATTGATTGCAAATAAATACATATGATACTTTGATTACATGTTATATTTGCAATGATTCCTGCTCATAATAATAATAATAATAATAATAATATATTTACAATATATACATATAGTGGTATAAATAAACACAGAGATATGACAGACAACATTGTTTAGAACAAAAAAAAGGAACTTAGGGACATGTAAATATGTTTGCAAAAGATTTCTGACATAACACACACACATATACAAGTATGTGCAAGGATATATGTACAAATTTTAGCATTAATAATAATTTTAAAAAAGTAATAAAAAATATACACATTCATTTATAAAAAATAAACAAAAGAAGCGCTGCACTCTCTAAATAAATAAATAAATAAATAAATCTAAAGGTACCCAATAAAAATATTAAATAATATACTCTAAAAATATAATGATATTAGAGATAAGAAATAAATCAAAAGTTATAAAATATAACAATTCACATTTACCTCATTTACCACATGAATAGGAAAAATAATAAATAAAAGTCAATTGGCTAGATTTAGAGTTTTGTCGGTAACGACCCGCGTATCTAACGCTGGCTTTTTTCCCCCTGCACCTTTTAAATACCGCTGGTATTGAGAGTTCTCTGAAGGGCTGCGTTAGGCTCCAAAAAGGGAGCGTATAGCATATTTACCGCCACTGCAACTCTCGATACCAGCGGTGCTTACGGACGAGGCCAGCTTCAAAAACGTGCTCGTGCACGATTCCCCCATAGGAAACAATGGGGCAGTTTGAGCTGAAAAAAAACCTAACACCTGCAAAAAAGCAGCGTTAAGCTCCTAACGCAGCCCCATTGTTTCCTATGGGGAAACATTTCCTATGTCTGCACCTAACACTCTAACATGTACCCCGAGTCTAAACACCCCTAACCTTACACTTATTAACCCCTAATCTGCCGCCCCCGCTATCGCTGACCCCTGCATATTATTATTAACCCCTAATCTGCCGCTCCGTACACCGCCGCAACCTACATTATCCCTATGTACCCCTAATCTGCTGCCCCTAACACCGCCGACCCCTATATTATATTTATTAACCCCTAATCTGCCGCCCCCAACGTCGCCGCCACCTACCTACAATTATTAACCCCTAATCTGCCGAACGGACCTCACCGCTACTATAATAAATGTATTAACCCCTAATCCGCCTCACTAACCCTATAATAAATAGTATTAACCCCTAATCTGCCCTCCCTAACATCGCCGACACCTAACTTCAAGTATTAACCCCTAATCTGCCGACCGGACCTCACCGCTACTCTAATACATTTTTTAACCCCTAAAGCTAAGTCTAACCCTAACCCTAACACCCCCCTAAGTTAAATATAATTTAAATCTAACGAAATAAATTAACTCTTATTAAATAAATTATTCCTATTTAAAGCTAAATACTTACCTGTAAAATAAACCCTAATATAGCTACAATATAAATAATAATTATATTGTAGCTATTTTAGGATTTATATTTATTTTACAGGCAACTTTGTATTTATTTTAACCAGGTACAATAGCTATTAAATAGTTAAGAACTATTTAATAACTACCTATTTAAAATAATTACAAAATTACCTGTAAAATAAATCCTAACCTAAGTTACAATTAAACCTAACACTACACTATCAATAAATTAATTAAATAAAATACCTACAATTATCTGCAATTAAACCTAACACTACACTATCAATAAATAAATTAAATACAATACCTACAAATAAATACAATAAAATAAACTAACTAAAGTACAAAAAATAAAAAAAAGCTGTTACAAAAAATAAAAAAAATAATTACAAACATAATAAAAATATTACAACAATTTTAAGCTAATTACACCTACTCTAAGCCCCCTAATAAAATAACAAAGCCCCCCAAAATAAAAAAATGCCCTACCCTATTCTAAAATTAAAATAGAAAATCTCTTTTACCTTACCAGCCCTTAAAAGGGCCTTTTGCGGGGCATACCCCAAAGAATTCAGCTCTTTTGCCTGTAAAAAAAACATACAATACCCCCCCCAACATTACAACCCACCACCCACATATCCCTAATCTAACCCAAACCCCCCTTAAATAAACCTAACACTAAGCCCCTGAAGATCTTCCTACCTTGTCTTCACCATGCCAGGTATCACCGATCACTCCAGGCTCCGAAATCTTCATCCAAGCCCAAGCGGGGGCTGGAGATCCATCATCCGGCTGAAGTCTTCTATCAAGCGACGGCTGAAGAGGTCCAGAAGAGGCTCCAAAGTCTTCATGCTATCCGGGCAGAAGAGTAGATCCGGACCGGCAACCATCTTCTTCCAAGTGGCTCCATGTTGAAGACCTCCGGCGCGGATCCATCCTCTTCTTGCGACGTCTTAAGTCCGAATGAAGGTTCCTTTAAATTACGTAATCCAAGATTCTATCAGCCAATCGGAATTAAGGTAGGAAAAATCTGATTGGCTGATGGAATCATCCAATCAGATTCAAGTTTAATCCGATTGGCTGATCCAATCAGATTGAGCTCGCATTCTATTGGCTGATCGGAACAGCCAATAGGATGCAAGCTCAATCTGATTGGCTGATTCAATCAGCCAATCAGATTTTCCCTACCTTAATTCCGATTGGCTGATAGAATCCTATCAGCGAATCGGAATTCGAGGGATGCCATCTTGGATGACGTCATTTAAAGGAACCTTCATACGGACTTAGGACGTCGCAAGAAGAGGATGGATCCGCGCCGGAGGTCTTCAATATGGAGCCGCTTGGAAGACGATGGTTGCCGGTCCGGATCTACTCTTCTGCCCGGATAGCATGAATACTTTGGAGCCTCTTCTGGACCTCTTCAGCCGTCGCTTGATAGAAGACTTCAGCCGGATGATGGATCTCCAGCCCCCGCTTGGGCTTGGATGAAGATTTCGGAGCCTGGAGCGATCGGTGATACCTGGCATGGTGAAGACAAGGTAGGAAGATCTTCAGGGGCTTAGTGTTAGGTTTATTTAAGGGGGGTTTGGGTTAGATTTGGGGTATGTGGGTGGTGGTTTGTAATGTTGGGGGGGTATTGTATGGTTTTTTTACAGGCAAAAGAGCTGAATTCTTTGGGGTATGCCCCGCAAAAGGCCCTTTTAAGGGCTGGTAAGGTAAAAGAGCTTTTCTATTTTAATTTTAGAATAGGGTAGGGCATTTTTTTATTTTGGGGGGCTTTCTTATTTTATTAGGGGGCTTAGAGTAGGTGTAATTAGCTTAAAATTGTTGTAATATTTTTATTATGTTTGTAATTAATTTTTTTATTTTTTGTAACTTAGCTTTTTTTATTTTTTGTACTTTAGCTAGTTTATTTAATTGTATTTATTTATAGGTATTTTATTTAATTTATTTATTGATAGTGTAGTGTTAGGTTTAATTGTAACTTAGGTTAGGATTTATTTTACAGGTAATTTTGTAATTATTTTAACTAGGTAGCTATTAAATAGTTCTTAACTATTTAATAGCTATTGTACCTGGTTAAAATAAATACAAAGTTGCCTGTAAAATAAATATAAACCCTAAAATAGCTACAATATAATTATAATTTATATTGTAGCTATATTAGGGTTTATTTTACAGGTAAGTATTTAGCTTTAAATAGGAATAATTTATTTAATAAAAGTTAATTTATTTTGTTAGATTTAAATTATATTTAAATTAGGGGGTGTTAGGGTTAGGGTTAGACTTAGCTTTAGGGGTTAATACATTTATTAGAGTAGCGGTGAGGTCCGGTCGGCAGATTAGGGGTTAATACTTGAAGTTAGGTGTCGGCGATGTTAGGGAGGACAGATTAGGGGTTAATACTATTTATTATAGGGTTATTGAGGCGGGAGTGAGGCGGATTAGGGGTTAATACATTTATTATAGTGGCGGTGAGGTACAGTCGGCAGATTAGGGGTTAATAATTGTAGGTAGGTGGAGGCGACGTTGGGGCGGCAGATTAGGGGTTAATAAATATAATATAGGGGTCGGCGGTGTTAGGGGCAGCAGATTAGGGGTACATAGGGATAACGTAGGTGGTGGCGGTGTGCGGTCGGCAGATTAGGGGTTAAAAAATTTTAATAGAGTGGCGGCGATGTGGGGGGACCTCGGTTTAAGGGTACATAGGTAGTTTATGGGTGTTAGTGTACTTTAGAGCACAGTAGTTAAGAGCTTTATGAACCGGCGTTAGCCCAGAAAGCTCTTAACTCCTGGGTTTTTTCTGCGGCTGGAGTTTTGTCGTTAGATTTCTAACGCTCACTTCAGCCACGACTCTAAATATCGGCATTAGAAAGATCCCATTGAAAAGATAGGATACGTAATTGACGTAAGGGGATCTGCGGTATGGAAAAGTCGCGGCTGGAAAGTGAGCGTTAGACCCTTTAATGACTGACTCTAAATACCAGCGGGCGGTAAAAACCAGCGTTAGGAACCTCTAACGCTGGTTTTGACGGCTACCGCCAAACTCTAAATCTAGCCGAATCTGTATTGTAAAACACTTGTTATGGTACCGACTCTAGTAGATAAATAGAATAAATCAGGTTTCTGAAATCCCCAAGGTTTCTCCAGAGATGTCTTTGTTTTTCAGCAAGTGTGGAAAATATTCCTGTTATATTCTGCAGCTGTTGCTCCTCTTTAAGGTCAGTTCGAACCAATAGTAAAAAGCTGGAAGGGGGTGAGAGAAAGCGCAAACAGAGATCTAAGTGTAGATTAAACACCTGGTAAGCCCCATGTATTTTTTATAAACTACTCACAAGATAGTAGGTGAAAATAAGCACATAGGTAAAGTTGTATCCTTGAGCAGCGTCCAATGAAGAGAACAGCTTCTGTGGTTATAAGCTTTTTATTAATGTTTAAAACAAGCACTAGCTTTGTATATAATAGCAAGCCGGCTACAGCAGGTGGAACCTATAAATTGAGAACACACCTTGCCTAGCCGTATAGCAATGCAATTTTAATACAATGTAAGCTAGTCAAGTATAAAATACATAAAACATATAAACCCCTTAGTTATATTGTTGCTGCAACACACTGCTAGCTAACAAAGCTTCACATGAGATTATGTCTAAAAACTGTTAAAACTCAACGTACGTTTTCATTCCATTACATAGGAACTTTTTCAAGAGTATGAACATGTGTTTGTATTCAGTGTTTTTAAAGCCCTAAACAGGATGTTGAGGTATGGCTTAAAGGAAAGTTCTGATTGGGTTTCAACTGCCCAATCAGATGTTAAAAACATGATACAACATGATGACAGAGTGATTCAAAATATACCGAACCTGCTAAAAGCAAAAACAATACTATGCCTTTTATAATCCGGTTGAAAATGTTAAAACATTGAAGCTATATTGTTAACATTATTATTGTATATTAAGAAATTGTTATTACCACCAAGGCTAAAAACAATTGGCTAGATTACGAGTTTTGCGTTATGAGGGGTGCGGTGCTAACTTGCACGTTATTCTCACCGCTCACTTACCTGCAGCGCTGGTATTATGAGCTTTTATCAACCCGGCTTTAACAGGCAAGAAGTGAGCGTAGAGCAAAATTGAGCTCCACACTGCACTCCAATACCAGCGCTGCTTAAGTCAGCAGTAAGCTGGTTGTACGTGCTGGTGCATGATTTCCCCATAGACATCAATGGGGAGAGCCGGCTGAGAAAAAGTCTAACACCAGCAAAAAAGCAGCATAAAGCTCCGTAACGCAGCCCCATTGATTCCTATGGGGAAACGAAATTTATCAGGGCCGGCCTTTGGGTGGTGCGGCGAGGGCGACCGCCTCAGGCTCTGCGCTTAGGGGGGCCCCACGGGTTCACACAAACATTTTTTTTACAAACATTTTTTTTTTTTTTTAAATACATTTTTTTTGTGCTGACATTTTTTTTTTCTTGGCGCCATTTTTTAATTTTTTTGGGCGCAATGTATTTCCCAATCCCGGGAAAGTTCAGTGAGGATGGAGCATGTGGCTAAGGCAGCAGTCAGAGCGGAACTCGGAAGCACAGAAGGAGGAGGAGTGACAGGCACTGGGCGGGAACAGCCACAGGCAGCCGAGAGAGGTACCGGGCGGGCGGGCAAGCGCGGCAGCGAGTCAGAACCCAGGTGTGTACTTTGACAATTTGTCACTCTGGTTTAAGGAGATCCTCCCTTTTGTCCTGTAACAGATTGTGGGAGAAGTATAATAGCGATACACAGAAAATTTATTCAGCGTAGTCATGCGCTTCCGTCCTGATGTGGCAGGTGGCTGTGTCCTTAAACCAGGGTATAGTAAGCTGATTAAAGGGAATTAAAATTCCAATATGGATGCCTTATTGCATAATTTGCATTTTCTGCACTCATATTCCCCCCTAAACTGGAATAACAAGCCTGTAAGCTGGGGGTTTCTGTAAGATTTTGGGAATTACAAAATCATTATAAAGCTTTCTCAGCCAATGTATTTTTTTTTATCTGGGACTATAAACAAAATTTATTATATTTTCACGCGTCTGGAGGAATTGGCTTGTGGTACTGTGCAGTGAGTGATTACGATTCTGATAGGGATCCGGGAATCTATATATAGTATATTTAATCTATCATCTCTGCTTCTATGGAAAGGCTGGGATTGAGGTGTTCACTTCATTGCTGTCAAACGTTTTTACTTTCTTTTTCACTGTGAAAAATATATCTGGAGACTGTAACTTACAGTGTAATTGCTTATGTAAATGTATTATGTTAGCAGTTATGCCTTGTGTAAGAAATTATAGACATTTTGTAAGTCTTTTTTTATTTTATTGTACTATAGAGCACTGCATGATCATACATAATATATGCCCGATCAAATACATATAAAAACAATAACTTGCTGCACACTGTAGTTTTCTGCTATACAGCAAATATATATATATATATATATATATATATATATTCATTTACTGAATAATATATGACAATTAGTGATGTCACGAATAGTTCGCTGGCGAATAGTTCCCGGCGAACATAGCATGTTCGCGTTCGCCGCAGCGGGCGAACATATGCAATGTTCGATCCGCCCCCTATTCATCATCATTGAGTAAACTTTGACCCTGTATCTCACAGTCTGCAGACACATTCCAGCCAATCAGCAGCAAACCCTCCCTACCAGACCCTCCCAGCTCCTGGACAGCAGCCATTTTAGATTCATTCGGAAGCTGCATTGTTAGTGAGAGGAGGGAAAGTGTAGTTGCTGGTGATTTAATAGGGAAATTGATAGCTAGGCTAGTGTATTCAGTGTCCACTACAGTCCTGAAGGACTCATCTGATCTCTGCTGTAAGGACAGCACCACAAAAAGCCCTTTTTAGGGCTAGAACATCATTTTTTTCCCTGTGTAATCTAATTACAGTTGCCTGCCTGCCAAGCCACTTGCCCAGTACCACCACTCATATCTGCTGTAACAGTAGTGTAAATTTAAAAAAAAAAAAAACTTTTTTGACTGTGAAACATCAGTCTGCTTGTTTAATCTAATTGCAGTTGCCTGCCTGCCTTCCAGCATGTGTGCCAGGCCCACTTGCCCAGTGCCACCACTCATATCTGGTGTAACAGTAGTGTAAATTTAAAAAAAAAAAACTTTTTTGACTGTGAAACATCAGTCTGCTAGTGTAATCTAATTGCAGTTGCCTGCCTGCCAGCGTGTGTGCCAGGCCCACTTGCCCAGTGCCACCACTCATATCTGCTGTAACAGTAGTGTAAATTTAAAAAAACAAAACTTTTTTGACTGTGAAACATCAGTCTGCTAGTGTAATCTAATTGCAGCTGCCTGCCTGCCAGCGTGTGTGCCAGGCCCACTTGCCCAGTGCCACCACTCATATCTGGTGTAACAGTAGTGTAAATTTAAAAAAAAAAACTTTTTTGACTGTGAAACATCAGTCTGCTAGTGTAATCTAATTGCAGTTGCCTGCCTGCCAGCGTGTGTGCCAGGCCCACTTGCCCAGTGCCACCACTCATATCTGCTGTAACAGTAGTGTAAATTAAAAAAAAAAAACTTTTTTGACTGTGAAACATCAGTCTGCTAGTGTAATCTAATTGCAGTTGCCTGCCTGCCTGCCTGCCAGCGTGTGTGCCAGGCCCACTTGCCCAGTGCCACCACTCATATCTGGTGTAACAGTAGTGTAACTTTTTTAAAAAAAACTTTTTTGACTCAGTAGCCACCTCCCATTGTAAAGGATTTCTAAGCAGCATTTTAGTGTGTCTGTCCTGGGACATCTTAGGGGATGAGCCTCGTGAACGCTCATATTATTTCACCAATCAGGTAAAGGAAGCTTACTATGAAATCTCATGAGAGTTAAGTCAAATCTCATGAGATCACAGTAAAAGAGTTCATGACCTCAGCACTGCTGATGCTGATTGGCTGCTGTTCATTTCTTCATTTTTTTTTATTTTTACCTGCAGCTGGGAGCAGGTGAAGTATAACTTTTTACACAGAACTTACTCTGCTGAGCCGAGGAAATTGTGAGGTAAAATATCTTCCTTTTTTTACATAGAGATGCTCAGATGATATTTTCCTGTCAGCTTTTTACAGTTATACTGCATCAGTTTCAAGTGATTTATCATATGAGTATTATGTCCCTTTAATAGAAGTGTAAGTGTACATTTAAAAACAAAAAAAACTTTTTGGACTATGAAACATCAGTCTGCTTTTTTGTGTCAGGCTCACAGCTTATACTGGGCCCACTTGCCCAGTGCCACCACTCATATCTTGTTTAATAGTAGTGTAAGTGTACATTTAAAAAAATAAAAACTTTTTTGACTGTGAAACATCAGTCTGCTTTTTTTTCCATTTAAATTTATTTACAGAGCTTTTACTTTTGTTCATGCAAACAAATATTTTTTTTTCTTCATTTTTCTTTTCTTTTTTTTTTTCCAAACAAGCTTTATTGAAGTGAAAATATTCCAACAAAATAAACAATTACAACAAAAGAGATATATCAATAAAGATCGCTTTACAGCTGTATACATCAAAGGCAATCACTTCATCTTGATATGAAACTCGCACTCCTTGGTACAGGTTGGGAGTGAGAGTTAACAAGTATAAACCCTTTTTACAGTTTTAGGATAATCATGTAGTAGTATAGTGTAGAATATATTAGGGGAAGGGGAGAGGTGGGACTAGGGAGCTTGGAGAGAGAGAAAAAATGAGGCTAGGCAAGAAGAGTCGTAGGGTACTGAAAGAAGAGGGGGGGGAGAATTTTTTTCCCCTTATTCCTTCTAGTCATTATGTACTATATGCCACACCTCACTTTGTGCTAATTATATTGTACCATGCCAAATTGCCCGCAAGAGCTCATAGTTCTCCAATTTGTGGTTTTTGAAGTAGAAGTATCTCTCCAGGAGTAAAATATCCTCTACCTGTGAGTGCCACTCTCCTAATGTGGGGGGGGCACTGCTTCTTCCATTTTTTTGGGATCAGTTTCTTAGCACTAGTGAGCATGATTAACAGAAGGGCAAAGTGCGCCTGGCTTTGTGTCTTGGGAAGCGTCAGAAATAATAAGGTTTCAGGCGTTTTTGGGAGTGGGAGGTTGAGGATTGCAGATATCTTGTTGAAGACCTCTGACCAAAAGGGCGCTATAATTGGGCAGGACCACCATACGTGCAGGAGAGAGCCGTCACCACCACAACCCCTCCAGCACGTAGGGCAAACCGCGGGGAATATATTATGGAGTCTTACTGGAGTCAGGTACCACCTACTCAGGAGCTTAATATGAAGCTCCTGAATGGTCGATGAAACCGACGATTTTTTAATCAAGTTAAATGCTCTCATCCAGGGTTCCACGTCGTTATCTATCCCCAAGTCCTCAATCCAGCGTATAGTGTAAGTCGGAAGTGTGTCGGCCCCTTGGAGGGCTGCTATCTTATAAAGGAGTGAGATTAGGTGTCTAGGCATGGACTCTCCCACGCAAAGTTTCTCAAAAGGGGTAAGCGACCTGCCTATGTCCTGTTTATGTCTATGGCCAGAGATAAAGTGTATCAATTGGTTGTAATGCAGCCATGAGGAAAAATATTTGGGTTGGGCATCCCTAAGTGAAGCCCGTGTGACTACCTTCCCACTTTCAACTACTCCAAAGACCGAACCGTCTTTTAATTTATACGGTGTGAGTCTCAGGTGTCCCATTTTGTGGTATGGAATCTCAGGGTTTTCGAGTATTGGTGTTAAAGGGGAGTGTCGTGAGGAGATATGAGTTGAGGTCGCAATAGTTGAGTCCCAGATGTTAAGTGTTTCTCCTAATAGGTGATATTTCTTAATTATGTTAGGACGCTGTGAGGGCGGCAGCCAAGAAAGTGTGCTCATGTTATTTATTTTAAGGATCTGTCTATCTACGTCTATCCATGCTTTATGCTTTTCATTTTGCTCCCATTCCACTACCCTCTGTAGACCTATCGCCCTTTTATAAAGAGAAATATCCGGTAGGCCGAGCCCTCCTCTATCTCTTGGTAAGTACATAGTACACCTTGGGATCCTAGGTTTGGTGTTGGCCCATATATATTGTTCAATGAGTTTCTGAAACTGAGTGATGTATCCCCTAGGTAGAGTTATAGGTAAGGTCTGGAAGAGGTAGAGGATTCGGGGCAGGATATTCATCTTAATAACTCCTATTCTGCCTAGCCAAGATATGTATTTGCTTTTCCAGGAGGAGAGGTCTGAAGCTATGTCATTTTTGAGAGGCATGTAGTTATATTTAAATAGGTCTGAGGGGTCAGGGGTTAAAAACATCCCCAGGTATTTTAATTTGGTAGTGGCTAAGGAGATCCGGTACTTAAGCTGTAGGGTTTGTACTAATTTAGGACAAGTGTTAATGTTTAAGAGTTCTGATTTGCTCAGGTTCAGGGAGAAATTTGAGGCTTTACCATATTCTTTAAGGACATCTAAGAGTGCAGGGAGAGATTCAGAAGCGTTCGTTAAAGTATATAAGACGTTGTCAGCGTAAAGCGCCTGCTTGTGCTCGGTGTCTCCCACCCTTATACCCTTGATGTGTTGATTAATTCTCACTGTATGTGCCAGGACCTCTATAGACAGAGCGAATAATAAGGGGGACAAGTGGCAGCCCTGTCTGGTTCCATTTCTGATATTGAAAGACTCCGACAAAGTGCCATTAATTCTTATTTTAGCGTTAGGGTTAGAATAGAGAGCTAAAACTGAGTGTACAAAGGCCCAACCAAATCCCATCCTCTCCAGAATCTGACGCAAGAAGACCCAGCTCACCCTATCAAAGGCCTTCTCCGCGTCTGTGGAGAAGAGCACTAGCGGGAGACCCGAGACCCTGGCATGATTGATTAGTTGTGAGACTCTGATAGTGTTGTCCCTGGCCTCACAACCAGGAACAAATCCAACCTGGTCATTACCTATAAAATCTGGTATGTATTTGTTTAGTCTAGTCGCTAAAATTTTTGCAAAAAGCTTCATATCCGAATTGATAAGGGAAATTGGTCGAAAATGACCAGGACAGTCTGGAGTCTTTCCTGGTTTGGGGATAACCGTTATGTGGACTTCTAGGAGGACACAGGGCAGAGAAGGGTCCTCCCGAAGACCATTAAATAGTTCAAGGAGTGGACCCACCAGGGTCTCCTTGAATCTTTTATAATAGGCTGAAGAAAATCCGTCAGGACTTGGGCTCTTTCCCCCTGGACAGTTTTTAATGGCAGTGAAGAGTTCTTCTATGATTATTGGGGAATCCAGGGACTCGGAGTCTTCCCGTGACAGGGAGGGGAGGTCTATATTGTTCAAGTATGAGTTAACAAAGGTTTCGTGCTGGGGCATATCCTCCGCTTGGGTAGATTCCGAGGGCTGTTCATGTATATTATATAAAGATTGATAGTACCTATGAAACTCTGTAGCTATTTGGTCGCTACGGTGCAGCGTGCGGCCGTCTGTGGATTTTAAGGAGTGTATGTGGGATATAAGCTGTCTTTTTTTAAGGGTTCTGGCTAGGATCCGACCCGGTTTGTTACCCCCTTCATAATAGTGTTGTTTCAAATAAAGCGCAGTCATTTGATGTGATTCCGCCAGGTGTTTTTGGAATTAAATTCTTGCCTCTTTCAAATGAGTGATAGTGCTAATGCACGAAGGGTCTGCCTTGTGTTTAACCTCTAAGGGGCCAATCCTGGTTTGTAGATCGTGGTATTTAGCTCTGTATTGCTTATTAAGGAATGACTTATGTTTAATCAGAGCGCCTCTAATAACGCTCTTGTGTGCCTCCCAGATGGTAGCATGTGTAGAGGAAGGGTAAGGGTTAATCTCAAAGTATTCTTTCATAATTTTAAGTATGTCATTGTAAATTAGGGGGTTGTCTAGTATGGTGTCATCTAGTCTCCATGTTTTTTGTGTTACAGGAATGTCTGGCCATAAAATTGAGCAGGAGACCGGGGCATGATCTGACCATGTGATGTGGTCGATGACAGAGTGGTGGGTGATTGAGAGTCCACAGGAGTCTGTATAAATGTAATCTATCCTGTAATAGCTGTTTTGTGGAATGGAGTAAAAGGAGTAGTCCCTGGAAGTTGGGTGTAGAGTCCGCCAAACGTCGTGTAGTGTTAGTTTTGTAAGTGTGTCATTTACTTGTTTAATCGTGGATGTAGGAGTGCAAGTAACCCCTCATGAGGTGTCAACTGAAGGGTCGGCTACAATATTAAAATCTCCAGCTAGGTATGTGATTCCCCTGGAATGTTCCAGGAGGAGATCTGAAACCTGATTTAAGAATGTCTCCTGACCATGATTGGGGGAGTAGATTGTGGCCAGAGTAATATAGTGACCAAAAAGTGTTCCCACCAGGATGAGATATCGCCCGTTCGGATCCCTCTCAATATGTGTCAAGATAAATGGGACTGTTTTGTGAAAAACAATGCCTACTCCCCCTTTTTTATTCTGGCCCGAGGCGACGTAAGCCAACGGGAACTGAGAATTATGCCATTTGGGTTCTTTACCTTTTTTATAGTGAGTTTCTTGTAACAGAATTATGTGGCTCTGTGTTTTACTCAATTCCTTAAACGCAATGGAGCATTTGACTGGGTTGTTCAGGCCTTTTGCGTTAATAGTAGTGAGATTAATTGAGTGGTCGAAGAACCTTTTGGACTTATACTGTGTGGCCATATCTATCCTGTCACAAAAAAAAAAAGGGGGGGGAGGGGGGAAAAGAGGGGAAAGGGTAAAGGTTTAAGGTAAGGTGAGAATCACAGAGAGAGGAATGTAAATAAGGGGGAGAGAGAGAGAAGGATGTAAATCAGAGAGGTAATTACAAGGAAATAATGTAGTAAGTGAACAAAGAGATCAGAACACTCTCAGAGTTAACAATATATACAGAACCTTGTAACACACTTAAGGCACAGAATTAGGGGAAAAGCCCCTTTACTGACGTCAGTTATATTAAAACATAAGTATACATATAGCATATTATTGCGTGGGTGCAGACCAGCCTAAATGTTGTAGTATGGGGTTCTAAAGAGGCATCTAGTTTGCTCTAAGCAATCTGTTAGTCCAAATAAGTCCTCTACCTTAACATGTAAAGCAGAGTACACCTATATTAGAGAGGGCTATTTGTGTTTGAATTAAGTAAGCGAGGCCCAAACCCCTATTCATATTGTGTGAAGGTAGGTAAGACTAGGGCCTAAATTCTAGTTCTCTAGCCATTTCCCCCGTGCGAGTAAGCATGGACGAGTATATATATAACCAATCTGTAGGGCAACGTAAGGTTAATAGGCCCAACTTTACATTTTGCGCACAATGTTAGTTACTAAGTGACTTAGGGTAGCTGTATTCAGGCTATTTCCAGAGAAGGAGGCATTGCGAACAGGTACATACATGTTAGCTAAAGGTCCTTATGTCTACATACAGTGACCCTATTAGGTCCTAGTGCACATTTAATCTAACTATAATCTAATAATGGGTAGCTGGTAACCCTCAAGACCTAAGAAGTGATAACATGTTTAGCATTTGTATTTCTTCATTGCTACAAAGAATAAACCTTAATGCACAATGCTTCAGGGTGCAGCCAATAACAATCTAGAGGTAGTAGCCTTTAATCTATTCCAGTGATAGGTTAGCATAATGCCCTAGGATAACATATTCAGTGTTGAATAACAAAACAATTCAGGAAGCAAAACATTTATAGTAACATGTGCAATAAACAAAAATAACACTTGAACACATTCGTCAACATTAAGGCACAATATGGAGTAGTGTCTATCTTTCTGGACCGTTGAAAAAACTGATCATAAGCTCAAAAAGTCTGACAGTATATTACCCTATTGATTCAACCTCGGGGTGATCACTTGATGGCCGGGAGGACTGTGAAGGCCTTCCTATTAGAGATCCACTGGAGGAGGGGGCCTGAATAGCCAAGTTCTCGAAAAATACTTTGTGATCCATTCCAGGCCGAAAGATAGAAGTTTTGTTATTACTAGTGGCGATGATTGAGACCGGGAAGCCCCATCTGTAAGGTACCCTGTGGTTTTGTAGAACAGATGTGATGTGACTCAGATCTCTCCGTTTTTGCAAGGTCACAGGAGATAAGTCAGAAAAGACCTGAATTTCTTCTCCGGCGTGGGTGATGGAATGTTTCTTGCGAGCCCACTGAAGGAGTTCCTCCTTGTCTTTGTAACTTAATAATCTTACTATTATGTCTCTCGGAGGCACTTTATTAGGTGGTTTGGGCCTAAGGGCCCTATGTGCTCTTTCTATGGGGATCTCAGGAGATGACGGTGAATCTTTGATGATTCGAAATAGAGCTTGCAGATACCCCTCAATGTTCTGTGGTGCAATAGTTTCAGTCATTCCACGGAAACACAGGTTGTTCCTGCGACCCCGATTGTCTATATCCTCAAGTTTATCATTCAAATATTGCAGATTATCAGCATGGTTTTGTAAATCTGACGTATGCTGTTGTACTGAGGTTGCGTTGTGATGTGAGGTCTTTTCAATCTTTAGTACTCTAGATTCCAATGCAGAAAAGTCCTTCCTCAGATCCCCAAATAGGCTCCTCATTTCCTTCAAAACACCCTGTATGTCCTCCTTAGAAGACAAGTGGTGAATGTCTTCCTTAGTGACAAACTGAGGGTGAGTATCAGTATTGTTTAATAAAGAAGGGTTAAGGGCGTCTAGAGAGTTTTCCATGTCGCCACCAGGTGTCTCTTTAGTTGAATCTAGGGGCTTAAGATAATGGCTCATAGGTTTAGTAGCAGCTATCTTATCAGCTTTACTAGCCCTTTTATTAGGCTTACCCCCTTAAGTGAGTAGTTAGTTAAGTGCAGATCAAAAATTGTTCCTGCCCGGCAGCCCTGATGTTTAGGCCTTAACGGGTGGCTGATTATAAAGGTGTTCACAGCCTAATATCTGTCTCACAATAGGCTATCCAAACTTATGAGGCCTCTGACTAAAGCCTTTATTAAAGTGTTCAAGTAATAGCTAATTCAGGTCTTGTCTAACGTGGTGACAAAAGTTATCAGCGTTAAAAGCCACAACACGTTTTGCTGGGTAACCTAGAATGGCCCTTGTAGTGCCTTAAAGTGTATTCCCCTCTCGTGGAGCAAGGGGGAAGCTATGCCCCTTAGCGTGGTGAAAGGCCGTGACCGGGAAGATTATGAGCCAGCTATTGATTTACCTACGGTCACAATAAAGACTGACAACCGCGCTCAATTAAACACCAATGGCTCCCTTATAGTCCCCTTCAGTGTGCCCGGGTATAGTTATGTTGTGTCTTACCGACTGTGACACCTCCATTGAAAGCCCTGCTGGGTAACAGCTCAGGTGCGGTTGCAAGATCGCTGCCGGGACTGGCGATCAATGCTCCCACCACAGGTCGTGCTGAGGACAAGGGCCTGAATGTCTGCTCACTGAGTCCCTTAGCCCCGTATCCTGGGGCCTACGTGATGCGGTAGTGGCGCCTTGATGATAGAGACGGAGCGGTTTCTTCTTCTGCCGCACCTACCGCTCAGAAGGGATAAGGAGTCCCAAGGTCGGATCGTTCTCCACCGGGTGAGCTTTCCTATACTTAGGGATGAACCGCTGTATCGTAGTTGTTGCAGGCAGTGAGAAAGAAGGGCATCCACGTGGGGATCGCCTCTGATGTTCAGGCTTGTAGACAGCAGTTAAGATGAAGCAGCGCGGCACTCCCCGGGATACAAGACAGCGTGTGTAAGGCTTTTTGTTAGACTGGGTCATACACTATAAAGTAAAACATAGAAATAGAGCATTTATGCTAAATAAAGCATTTTTATCAGTGTTAGAGGCAGGAGCCCTCCTAGTGTGCGACCATCGTCCTGCGTGGTCAGGCTCCGCCTCCAGTCTGCTTTTTTGTGTCAGGCTTACAGCGTATACTGTGTAGTGATGTCGCGAACCTAAAAATTTCGGTTCGCGAATGGCAGACTCAAACCTCCGCTACTGTTCGCGAACCGGGCGAACAGTCATTGACTTCAATAGGCAGGCGAACTTTAAAACCCACAGGGACTCTTTCTGGCCACAATAGTGATGGAAAAGTTGTTTCAAGGGGACTAACACCTGGACTGTGGCATGCCGGAGGGGGATCCATGGCAAAACTCCCATGGAAAATGATGATGCAGTCTGTTTTTAAGCCATAAAGGGCATAAATCACCTAACATTCCTAAATTGTTTGGAATAACGTGCTTTAAAACATCAGGTATGATGTTGTATCGATCAGGTAGTGTAAGGGTTACGTCCGCTTCACAGTGACAGACCAAACTCCCTGTGTAACGCACCGCAAACAACTGCAAACAGTCCATTTGCACAACCACGAGATAGATAGATTTGATAGATAGATAGATACATAGATTACATAGATAAATAGATGCAATATACATTGGATAGATACAAATTACATAGATCAATAGATGCAATATACATTTGATAGATACGAATTACATAGATGAATAGATGCAATATAAATATGATAGCTACGAATTACAGATTAATAGATGCAATATACATTTGATAGATACGAATTACATAGATCAAAAGATGCAATATACATTTGATAGATACGAATTACATAGATCAATAGATCTCCTTCAGCCTTTTAATAAGAGGGTCCCCGACCTTCAACAGGCATGACAGCATGAAAGACCCCTTATGCCATGACTTCCTTTTGCACAATCGAGTACAGGTATGGCATCGATTTTAGGAACCCGGAGATATTTTTTAGGAACCGGGAGATGGAAAAAGATGCTTGGACACCCAGTACAGGTCGTTCTCCTTCAGCCTTTTTATACGTGGGTCCCTGACCCTCAACAGGCACGACAGCATGAAAGACCCTATATGCCATGACTTCCTTTTGCACAATCGAATACAGGTATGGCATCGATTTTAAGAACCCGGAGATAATTTTTAGGAACCGGGAGATGGAAAAAGATGCTTGGACACCCAGTACAGGTCGTTCTCCTTCAGCCTTTTTATACGTGGGTCCCTGACCCTCAACAGGCACGACAGCATGAAAGACCCTATATGCCATGACTTCCTTTTGCACAATCGAGTACAGGTATGGCATCGATTTTAGGAACCCGGAGATAATTTTTAGGAACCGGGAGATGGAAAATGATGCTTGGACACCCAGTACAGGTCGTTCTCCTTCAGCCTTTTTATAAGCGGGTCCCCGACCTTCAACAGGCATGACAGCATGAAAGACCCCATATGCCATGACTTCCTTTTGCACAATCGAGTACAGGTATGGCATCGATTTTAGGAACCCGGAGATGTTTTTTAGGAACCGGGAGATGGAAAAAGATGCTTAGACACCCAGTACAGGTCGTTCTCCTTCAGCCTTTTTATACGAGGGTCCCCGACCCTCAACAGGCATGACAGCCTGAAAGACCCCATATGCCATGACTTCCTTTTGCACAATTGAGTACAGGTATGGCATCGATTTTAGGATCCCGGAGATAATTTTTAGGAACCGGGAGATGGAAAAAGATGCTTGGACACCCAGTACAGGTCGTTCTCCTTCAGCCTTTTTATAAGAGGGTCCCCAACTTTCAACAGGCATGACAGCATGAAAGACCCCATATGCCATGACTTCCTTTTGCACAATCGAGTACAGGTATGGCATCGATTTTAGGAACCCAGAGATATTTTTTAGGAACCGGGAGAGGGAAAAAGATGCTTGGACACCCAGTACAGGTCGTTCTCCTTCAGCCTTTTTATACAAGGTTCCCCGACCCTCAACAGGCAGGACAGCATGAAAGACCCCATATGCCATGACTTCCTATTGTACAATTGAGTACAGGTATGGCATCGTTTTTAGGAACCCGGAGATAATTTTTAGGAACCGGGAGATGGAAAAAGATGCTTGGTCGGTCCTCCTACTTCAAATTTTGGGCACTGCGCGTGCAATCTACTGTGCCACCAGATATGAGTGGTGTGTTAAGTAGTACTATTCTTAGCAGTTTAATCCCTTTTATGTGCCTTTTTTTGGTTTGGGTTTTGAAGCCACAGTGCAGCACCAGAGGCCAGAAAAATTAGGCATGTACAATTGTACACATGCCTGAAAAATTAGGTATTGTTGCAGCCGCTGCTGTAGCAGCGGCCAGAAAAATTGATGTTTGTTTGACAGTTAGAAAGTGCCCTAAAACATTGCGGCTTGAACCCAAGTTGTTGGCGGATAAGTCACGCAAGTCATCCGGCATTCGAAGATAAAATACAGCAGCGTGTGTACCATTTTTAGCCCAAGGCAGCTCATCTCATCAGGCATTTTTTACTCTAATGTATCGCCCAATGTCAGTCCTTTTGGGATCCATCCCTCATTCATTTTAATAAAGGTGAGATAATCAAGACTTTTTTGACCTAGGCGATTTCTCTTCTGAGTGACAATACCTCCTGCTGCACTGAAGGTCCTTTCTCACAGGACACTTGAAGCGGGGCAGGCCAGAAGTTTGATTGCAAATTGGGATAGCTCAGGCCACAGGTCAAGCCTGCACACGCAGTAGTCAAGGGGTCCATCGCTCCTCAGAGTGTCGAGATCCGCAGTTAATGCGAGGTAGTCTGCTACCTGTCGGTTGAGTCGTTCTCTGAGGCTGGATCCCGAAGGGCTGTGGCGATGCATAGAAGTTAAAAAGGTCCGCATGTCCTCCATCAAAAACACGTCTGGAAAGCATCCTGTCCTTGCTGCCATGGTCGTGGGAGGAGGAGTATTACTTTAATCTCTTCCCCTGTTAGATTCCCGTTGTGCTGTTAGATCACCCTTATACGCTGTGTAAAGCATACTTTTTAATTTATTTTTGAACTGCTCCATCCTTTCCGACTTGCGGGAATTCGGTAACATTTCAGTGACTTTATGCTTATACCGGGGGTCTAGTAGCGTGGACACCCAGTACAGTTCGTTCTCCTTCAGCTTTTTTATACGAGTGTCCCTCAACAGGCACGACAGCATGAAAGACCCCATTTGCACAAGGTTGGATGCCGAGCTACTCATGTCCCGTTCCTCGTCATCACTGATCTCACTGAAGGTATCTTCTTCCCCCCAAGCCATGTACAACACCACGGGTACCCAATAGGTGACAACAACGTGCACCCTGGGATGCCTGTTGTGCTTGGTATTCCTCCTCCTCCTCAAAGCCACATTCCTTCTCTGACTCCTCTTCCTCACAATCCTCTTCCTGCGTTGCCGCTGGTCCAGCAAGCGATGCTGATAAGGCTGTTTCTGGTGGTGATGGAGACCACAACTCTTCCTCTTCACGCTCATCTACGGCCTGATCCAGCACTCTTCGCAGGGCATGCTCCAGGAAGAAAACAAATGTTATGATGTCGCTGATGGTGCCTTCAGTGCGACTGACTAGGTTTGTCACCTCCTCAAAAGGACGCATGAGCCTACAGGCATTGCACATGAGCGTCCAGTAATGTGGCAAAATAATCCCCAGTTCTCCAGAGGCTGTCCTAGCACCCCGGTCATACAAATACTCGTTGACAGCTTTTTCTTGTTGTAGCAGACGGTCGAACATTCCAACGTGTCGGGCTGTCTCAAATCAAGCGCCTCACTGGCAGGTTGTTTCGACGCTGGATATCTGACAAGTGCGCCATGGCCGTGTAGGAACACCTGAAATGGCAACACACCTTCCTGGCCTGCTTCAGGATGTCCTGTAAGCCTGGGCACTTATGCACAAAGCGTTGTACAATCATATTACACACATGTGCCATGAACGGCACATGTGTCAACTTGCCCAATTTCAATGCCACCACCAAATTACTTCCATTGTCAGAAACAACTTTGCCAAACTCCAGTTGGTGCGGAGTCAGCCACTGATCCACTTGTGCATTCAGGGCGGACAGGAGTGCTGGTGCGGTGTGACTCTCTGCTTTTAGGCAAGTCAACCCCAAGACGGCGTGACACTGCCGTATCCGGGATGTTGAATAGTACCTGGGGAGCTGGGGGGTGCCGTTGATGTGGAGCAAGATGCAGCAGCAGAAGAGGACTCAGCCAAGGAAGAGGTTATGGAAGAGGATGGAGTAGGAGGAGTAGAGGAGGTAGCAGCAGGCCTGCCTGCAAGTCATGGCGGTGTCACCAACTCCTCTGCAGAGCCACGCATTCCATGCTTGTCAGCCGTCAGCAGGTTTACCCAATGCACAGTAGGTGATATACCTGCCCTGACCATGCTTTGCAGACCAGCTATCAGTGGTCAGATGGACCCTTGCCCCAATGCTGTATGCCAGACATGCCATTACTTCCTTTCGCACAATCGAGTACAGGTTGGGGATTGCCTTTTGTGAAAAGAAATTTCGTCCGGGTACCTTCCACTGCGGTGTCCCAATAGATACAAATTTTGTGAATGCCTCAGACTCCACCAGCTTGTATGGTAAAAGCTGGCAGGCTAAGAGTTCAAACAAGCCAGCTGTCAGATGCCCGGCAATGGGGTGACTTTGGGAAATTGACTTCTTACACTCAAACATGTCCTTGACAGACACCTGACTGTGGGCAGATGAGCAGGAACTGCTACGTAAGGGAGACTGAGTGGCAGATGGTTGAGAGGGGGCAAGGAGTACAGCAGTGGTTGACGTGGCTGAAGATGCTGGACCAGGAGGAGGATGGCAGCTTTGAGTTTGTGTGCTGCTTCTACTGCTTCATCCCATCGGCGTTTGTGATGTGAGACCATGTGCCTTCGCAAAGCAGTTGTACCTAGGTGGGTGTTGGACTTCCCACGACTCAGTTTCTTTTGGCACAGGTTGCAAATGGCATTGCTGTTGTCAGAGGCAGACACACACAAAAAATGTCACACTGCTGAGCTCTGCAATGACGGCATTCTGGTGGTGGCAACAGCATGCGTTGATTGGCGTGCTGTCTGGCTGACCCCGGGTGCCGATGCATGCTGTCTGACTGTGCCACTAGCTCCTTGCGACGACCTCCCCCTGCTTCCAACTCGTCTCCTCCTCTCTGTCTCCCCATCTGAACTTTCCCCCTCTTCTTCTTCTCTTATAGCGGGCACCCACGTGACATACACGGATGCATCATCATCAACCGCTTCACTTGTATCTGACAAATCAATAAAGGAAGCAGCAGCGGGTACAACATCACCATCATCATCACACCGTACGTCCATGTCTGTAATGCTGAATGACTGAGACATATCACTGTTATCTACATCCTCTGTCAATGATGGTTGCGCATCACTCATTTCTTCCAACTGATGTGTCAATAACTCCTCTGACAGATCAAGTGAAGCGACTGTGGTGCTAGTTTTGGTGGTGGCGGCAGGTGGGCGAGTGGCACTGGTCACTTGAGAGGTGCCCGAAGCTAAGCTGGAGGTGGATGGTGCGTCAAGATTAGGAGCGGAAGCTGTAGAAGGAGATTGGGTGTCCTGTGTTAGCCATTCAACTAGGTCCTCCTCAGAACTTTTCACGTTCATGGCACGTGGCCTCTGAACACTGGGCATTATTGTAGGGCCAAAAGGAATCACAGCACTACGACCATGACGGCGGGGTGGCCTGCTCTGCCTGTCATTTTTTTATAAAATGTAGACTTACACTACTATTAAACAAAATATGAGTGGTGCCACTGGGCAAGTGGGCACAGTATAAGCTGTGAGCCTGACACAAAAAAGCAGACTGATGTTTCACAATCCAAAAAGTTTATTTTTTTAAATGTACACTTACACTACTATTAAACAAGATATGAGTGGTGGCACTGGGCAAGTGGGCACAGTATACGCTGTGAGCCTGACACAAAAAAGCAGACTGATGTTTCACAGTCAAAAAAGTTTATTTTTTAAATATTTACACTACTGTTATAACAAATATGATTGGTGGCACTTAGCAAGTGGGCCTGGCCCACACGCTGGCAGGCAGGCAACTGCAATTAGATTACACTAGCAGACTTATTTTTCACAGTCAAAAAAGTTTTTTTTTTTAAATATTTACACTACTGTTATAACAAATATGATTGGTGGCACTAGTTGACAAGTGGGCCTGGCACACACGCTGGCAGGCAGGCAACTTCAATTAGATTGCACTAGCTGACTGATGTTTTACAGTCAAAAAAGTTTTTTTTAAAAATATTTACACTACTGTTACAACAAACATGAGTGGTGCCACTAACTTGGCAAGTGGGCCTGGCACACACGCTGGCAGGCAGGCAAATTCAATTCGATTACACTAGCTGACCGATGTTTCACAGTCAAAAAAGTTTTTTTTTAAAATATTTACAATACTGTTATAACAAATATGATTGGTGGCACTAGTTGGCAAGTGGGCCTGGCACACACGCTGGCAGGCAGGCAACTGCAATTAGATAACACTAGTAGACTGATGTAAAAGTTTTTTTTTTAAAAAAAATTTACACTAATGTTACAACAGATATGAGTGGTGGCACTGAGGAAGTAGGCACAGTATATGCTGTCAGCCTGACACACAGGCTGGCACTAGTGGCAGGCTGGCCTGGCAACTAAAATTAAATAACACTAGCAGACTGATGTAAAAGTTTTTTTTTAAAAATTTTTACGCTAATGCTACAACAGATATGAGTGGTGGCACTGAGTATGGAAGTAGGCACAGTATATGCTGGGAGCCTGACACACAGGCTGGCACTAGTGGCAGGCTGGCCTGGCAACTGAAATTAGATTACACTAGCAGACTGATGTAATCTTTTTTTTTTTTTTAAATGCACTAATGTTACACCAGATATGAGTGGTGGAAAACAGAGCAATAAGGCACAGTATATGCTGTGAGCCTGACACACAGGCCTGCTGGAAAATAAAATTAGATTACACTAGCAAACTGATGTAAAAGTTTTTTTTTTTTTTTAAATTTACACTAATGTTACACCAGATATGAGTGGTGGCAGTGAGCAAGTAGGCACAGTATATGCTGTGAGCCTCACACACTGGCTGACAGGCAGGCAAATGCAATTAGATTACAAACAAAAAAAAAAACGACTGAAGTTCTAGCCCTAAAAAGGGCTTTTTGGGCTGAAGTTCTAGCCCTAAAAAGGGCTTTTTGGGGTGCTGTACTTACAGCAGAGATCAGATGAGTCCTTCAGGACTGTAGTGGACACTGAATACACTAGCCTTGCTATCAATTTCCCTATAAAATCAGCAGCAGCAGCACTATCCCTCCTCTCACTAAGAATGCAGGATCAGAATGAATCTAAAATGGCTGCTGCCCAGGAGCTGGGAGGGTCTGGGAGGGAGTGCCTGCTGCTGATTGGCTTAAATGTGTCTGCAGACTGTGAGATACAGGGTCAAAGTTTACTCAATGATGATGAATAGGGGGCGATCGAACATTGCATATGTTCGACCGCTGCGGCGAACGCGAACAAGCTAAGATCACCGGGAACTGTTCTCCGGTGAACTGTTTGCGACATCACTAATACTGTGCCCACTTGCCCAGTGCCACCACTCATATCTTGTTTAATAGTAGTGTAAGTGTACATTTAAAAACAAAAAAAACTTTTTGGACTGTGAAACATCAGTCTGCTTTTTTGTGTCAGGCTCACAACTTATACTGGGCCCACTTGCCCAGTGCCACCACTCATATCTTGTTTAATAGTAGTGTAAGTGTACATTTAAAAAAATAAAAACTTTTGGACTGTGAAACATCAGTCTGATTTTTTGTGTCATTTTCACAGCTTATACTGGGCCCACTTGCCCAGTGCCACCACTCATATCTTGTTTAATAGTAGTGTAAGTGTACATTTAAAAACAAAAAAAACTTTTTGGACTGTGAAACATCAGTCTGCTTTTTTGTGTCAGGCTCACAGCGTATACTGTGCCCACTTGCCCAGTGCCACCACTCATATCTTGTTTAATAGTAGTGTAAGTGTACATTTAAAAAAATAAAAACTTTTTGGACTGTGAAACATCAGTCTGCTTTTTTGTTTCAGGCTCACAGCGTATACTGTGCCCACTTGCCCAGTGCCACCACTCATATCTTGTTTAATAGTAGTATAAGTGTACATTTAAAAAAAATGACAAGCAGAGGCAGGCCACCCCGCAGGTGCCGTCGTGGTCGTGGTGCTGTGATTCCCTTTGGCCCTAGAATAAGGCCCAGTGTTCAGAGGCCACGTCCCATGAACTCGAAAATTTCTGAGGAAATAGTTGACTTTTTAACATAGGACACCCAATCTTCTATAGCTTCCGCTCCGAACCTTGACGCACCATCCTCCTCCAGCTTATCTTCGGGCACCTCTCAAGTTACCACTCGCCCACCTGCCGCCACCACCAACACTAGCACCACAGCCGCGTCACTTGATCTGTCAGAGGAGTTATTTTACACATCAGTTGGAAGAAATGAGTGATGCGCAACCATCATTGACAGAGGATGTAGATAACAGTGATATGTCTCAGTCAGGCAGCATTACAGACATGGACGTACGGTGTGATGATGATGATGATGATGTTGTACCCGCTACTGCTTCCTTTGTTGATTTGTCAGATACAAGTGAAGCGGTTGATGATGACAATGCGTTCGTGGATATCACGTGGGAACAGGGGGAAAGTTCAGATGGGGAGACAGAGAGGAGGAGGAGGAGACGAGTTGGAAGCAGGGGGAGTTCATTGCAAGGAGCTAGTGGCACAGTCAGACAGCATGCATCGGCACCTGGGGTCAGCCAGACAGCACGCCAATCAACGCATGCTGTTGCCACCACCAGAATGCTGTCATTGCAGAGCTCAGCAGTGTGGCATTTATTGTGTGTGTCTGCCTCTGACAACAGCGATGCCATTTGCAACCTGTGCCAAAAGAAACTGAGTCGTGGGAAGTCCAACACCCACCTAGGTACAACTGCTTTGTGAAGGCACATGATCGCACATCACAAACGCCTATGGGATCAACACCTGAGTAGAAGCAGCACACAAACTCAAAGCCGCCATCCACCTCCTGGTCCAGCATCTTCAGCCACGTCAACCACTGCTGTCCTCCTTGCCCCCTCTCAACCATCCGCCACTCCGTCTCTCTTCTGGAGTAGTTCCTGCTCATCTGCCCACACTCAGGTGTCTGTCAAGGACATGTTTGAGTGTAAGAAGCCAATGTCACAAAGTCACCCCCTTGCCTGGCATCTGACAGCTGGCTTGTCTGAACTCTTAGCCCACCAGCTTTTACCATACAAGCTGGTGGAGTCTGAGGCATTCAAAAAATTTGTAGCTATTGGGACACCGCAGTGGAAGGTACCCGGCCGAAATTTCTTTGCACAAAAGGCAATCCCCAACCTGTACTCGATTGTGCGAAAGGAAGTAATGGCATGTCTGGCACACAGTGTTGGGGCAAGGGTCCATATGACCACTGATAGCTGGTCTGCAAAGCATGGTCAGAAAAGGTATATCACCTACACTGCGCATTGGGTAAACCTGCTGACGACTGCCAAGCATGGAATGCGTGGCTCTGCAGAGGAGGAGTTGGTGACACCGCCACGACTTGCAGGCAGGCCTGCTACCACCTCCTCTACTCCTCCTACTCCATCCTCTTCCATAACCTCCTCGGCTGAGTCCTCTTCTGCTGCTGCATCTTGCTCCACATCAACGGCACCCCCCCAGCTCCCCAGGTACTATTCCACATCCCGAATATGGCAGTGTCACACCGTCTTGGGGTTGACTTGCCTGAAAGCAGAGAGTCACACCGGACCAGCACTCTTGTCCTCCCTGAACGCACAGGTGGATCAGTGGCTGACTCCGCACCAACTGAAGATCGGCATAGTGGTTTCTGACAATGGAAGTAATTTGGTGGCGGCATTGAAATTGGGCAAGTTGACACATGTGCCATGCACGGCACATGTGTGTAATCTGATCGTACAAGGCTTTGTGCATAAGTACCCAGGCTTACAGGATGTCCTGAAGCAGGCCAGGAAGGTGTGTGGCCATTTGAGGCGTTCCTACACGGCCATGGCACACTTTTAAGATATCCAGCGGCGAAACAACATGCCAGTGATTTGCGACAGCCCGACACGTTGGAATTCAACACTCCTAATGTTCGACCGCCTGCTCCAACAAGAAAAAGCTGTTAACGAGTATTTGTATGACTGGGGTGCTAGGACAGCCTCTGCAGAGCTGGGAGTTTTTTAGCCACGTTACTAGACGCTCATGAGCAATGCCTGTAGGCTCATGCGTCCTTTTGAGGAGGTGACAAACCTAGTCAGTCGCACCGAAGGCACCATCAGCGACATCATACCATTTGTTTTCTTCCTGGAGCGTGCCCTGCAAAGAGTGCTGGATCAGGCCGTAGATGAGCGTGAAGAGGAAGAGTTATGGTCACCATCACCACCAGAAACAGCCTTATCAGCATCGCTTGCTGGACCAGCGGCAACGCTGGAAGAGGATTGTGAGGAAGAGGAGTCAGAGGAGGAATGTGGCTTTGAGGAGGAGGAGGAAGACCAACCACAACAGGCATCCCAGGGTGCTCGATGTTGTCACCTATCTGGTACCCGTGGTGTTGTATGTGGCTGGGGGGAATAAGATACCTACAGTGAGATCACTGAGGACGAGGAACGGGACATGAGTAGCTCGGCATCCAACCTTGTGCAAATGCGGTATTTCATGCTGTCGTGCCTGTTGAGTGACCCTCGTATAAAAAAGCTGAAGGAGAACGACCTGTACTGGGTGTCCACGCTACTAGACCCCCGGTATAAGCACAAAGTGCCTGAAATGTTACCGAATTACCGCAAGTCGGAAAGGATGCAGCAGTTCCAAAATAAATTAAAAAGTATGCTTTACACAGCGTATAAGTGTGATGTCACAGCAAAACGGGAATCTAACAGGGGAAGAGGTGAAAGTAATCCTATGACTCCCACGACCACGCCGGCAAGGACAGGACACTTTGCAGACGTGTTGTTGATGGAGGACATGCGGAGCTGTTTAACTCCTATACATCGCCACAGCCCTTCGGGGTCCACCCTCAGAGAACGACTCGACCGACAGGTAGCAGACTACCTCACCTTAACTGCAGATCTCGACACTCAGAGCGATGAACCCCTTGACTACTGGGTGTCCAGGCTTGACCTGTGGCCTGAGCTGTCCCAATTTGCGATAGAACTTCTGGCCTGCCCCGATTCAAGTGTCCTGTCAGAAAGGACCTTCAGTGCAGCAGGAGGTATTGTCACTGAGAAGAGAAGTCGCCTAGGTCAAAAAAGTCTAGATTACCTCACCTTTATTAAGATGAATGAGGGAAGCATCCCGAAGGGACTGACATTGGGCGATACATTAGAGTAAAAAAGGCCTAATGAGATGAGCTGCCTTGGGCTAAAAATGATCCACACGGTGCTGTATTTTATCTTCGAATGCCGGATGACTTGCGCCACCAACTAGGGTTCAAGCCGCAATGTTTTAGGGCACTTTCTGCCTGGTAAACAAACATCAATTTTTCTGGCCGCTGCTACAGTAGCAGCGGCTGCAACAATACCTAATTTTTCAGGCATGTGTACATGCCTATTTTTACTGGCCTCTGGTGCAGCACTGTGGCTTCAAAAACCAAACCAATAAAAAAGGCACATAACAGGGATTAAACTGATAGGAATAGTACTACTTAACACACCACTCCTATCTGTTGGCACATTAGATTGCACGCGCAGTGCCCCAAATTTGAAGTAGGAGGACCGACCAAGCATCTTTTTCCATCTCCCGTTCCTAAAATCCATGCCATATACACGTCCCCTGATAGGGGACGGAACAGGGATTAAACTGATAGGAATAGTACTACTTAACACACCTTATAATAATGCAGAGAGAGGAGTCTGAAGAAGAGGAGTCAGAGGAGGAAGGTGGCTTTGAGGAGGTGGAAGACCAAACACAGCAGGCGTCCCAGGGGGCTTGTTGTCACCTTTCAGGGACCCTTTGTGTTGTACATGGCTGGGTGGAGGAAGAGACCTTCAATTACATCAGTGAGGACAAGGAACGGGACATGGCTAGCTTGGTATCCAACCTTGTGCAAATGGGGATTTTGAGGTTGTGCAAATGGACTGTTTGCGGTTGTTTGCGGTGCATTAAACGGGGAGTTTGGTCTGTCACTGTGAAGCGGGCGTAACCCTTACACTACCTGATCAATACAAAATCATACCTGATGTTTTAAAGCACGTTATTCCAAACAATTTAGGAATGTTAGGTGATTTATGCCCTTTATAGATTAAAACCAGACTGCATCAACTATGTAATTTTCCGTGGGAGTTTTGCCATGGATTCCCCTCCGGCATGCCACAGTCCAGGTGTTAGTACCCTTGAAACAACTTTTCCATCACTATTGTGGCCAGAAAGAGTCCCTGTGGGTTTTAAAATTCACCTGCCTAATGAAGTCAATGGGGGTTCGCCCGGTTCGCCCATTCGCAAACTTTTACGGACGTTCGCGTTCGCCATTCGCAAACGGAAAATTTAAACTTCGCGACATCACTAATGACAATCCCACATGTCTAATAAGATGTTTATTGAGTGGAATCCAACATTTTGTTTAACATTCCATAACAATGCAGCTTCTAGCACCTGGAATTGCACTGAATGCACTCTTTATAGGTGTATTTCTAAATTTTTTATTATTATTATTATTATTTTCTAAAACTTTTGCCTATAATTTTTTTTTTTTTATTAATTTATTTATTTTTTGCACTGTGTTATGCTGCATTATACAGATAAAGCACATTAAAATGGAGCCTGATGTTTGTTTACCCCATTTAACTGCATAGTTTTAAATATTATCAGAGGGAGGGTATATGGCTTTTATGCTGCTGAAGAATTCAAAGGATTAGTTATGGCATGGCAAGGCCTAGGACTTTATGTGTGAACTTTAACTTGTAATTGCACACATACATAAAGACACACACTCACACACAGAAACATACAACAACATAAACACATAAACACACACACATATAAAACATCAACACACACACACAGAAACATACAAACACATAAACACACACTCACATAAACACACACACAGACATACAAACACATAAACACACATACAGAAACATGCAAACACAAACACACAGAAACATACATACACATACACACATAGACACACAAACACACACACACATAAGCACACAAACATAAACACACACAGAAACATACAGACACATAAACACACACACACACACAGAAACATATAAACACACACACTATTAAAATATAACACAACTAATGATTAAGGAAAATATATACACACATACATACATACATACATACATGCAGTGAAACATTATTAAACATTATTAAAACATTGTGATACATTATAAATTAATCAAAATAAATGTAGTCTGAGCACCCCCCCACACACACACAGAGAGCCCCCCCACACACACACAGAGAGCCCCCACACACACACAGAGAGAGCCACACACAGAGAGAAAGAGCCCCCACACACACACAGAGAGAGAGCCCACACACACAGAGAGAGCCACCCACACAGAGAGAGAGAGCCCATACAGAGAGAGAGCCCCCCACACACACAGAGAGAGCGCCCACAGAGAGAGAGAGCCCACACACAGAGAGTGAGCCCACAGAGAGAGAGAGCCCACATACACAGAGAGAGAGAGCCTACACACACAGAGAGAGAGAGCCCACACACACACATAGAGAGAGCCCACACAGAGAGAGAGAGCCCACACACAGAGAGAGAGAGAGCCCACACACACACATAGAGAGAGCCCACACAGAGAGAGCCTACACACACAGAGAGAGAGAGCCCACACACACAGAGAGAGAGAGCCCACACACAGAGAGAGAGAGCCCACACAGAGAGAGAGAGCCCACACACACACAGAGAGAGCCCACACAGAGAGAGAGAGAGAGCCCACACACAGAGAGAGAGCCCACACACACACAGAGAGAGAGCCCACACACAGAGAGAGCCCACACACAGAGAGAGCCCACACACACAGAGAGAGCCCAAACACACACACACACAGAGCCCACACACACAGAGAGAGATAGTCCACACACACACACACACACACACACACAGAGAGCACACACACAGAGAGAGAGAGAGCCCACACACACACACACAGAGACCCCCCCACACACACACAGAGAGAGCCCCCACACAGAGAGAGAGAGTCCACACACACACACAGAGCTCTCTCTGTGTGGGGGCTCTCTCTGTGTGTTAGGGGTTAATAAATGTAGGTAGATGACGGTGATGTTAGGGGTGGCAGATTATGGGTTAATATGTTTATTATAGTGGCGGCGAAGTTGGGGGCAGTAGATTATGGGTTAATAACATTATGTAGGTGTTGGCGATGTTGTGGGCAGCAGATTAGGGGTTAATAAATATAATGTAGGTGTTGGCAATGTTGGGGGCAGCAGATTAGGGGTTCATAAATATAATGTAGGTGTCTCTCTCTCTCTCTCTCTGTGTGGGCTCTCTCTCTGTGTGTGTGGGCTCTCTCTCTCTCTGTGTGGGCTCTCTCTGTGTGTGTGTGGGCTCTCTCTCTGTGTGTGTGTGTGGGCTCTCTCTCTCTGTGTGTGTAGGCTCTCTCTCTCTGTGGGCTCTCTCTCTCTATGTGCGTGGGCTCTCTCTCTGTGTGGGCGCTCTCTCTGTGTATGTGGGGGGCTCTCTCTCTGTATGGGCTCTCTCTCTGTGTGTGGGTGGCTCTCTCTGTGTGTGTGGGCTCTCTGTCTCTGTGTGTGTGGGGGCTCTCTCTCTCTGTGTGTGGCTCTCTCTCTGTGTGTGTGGGGGCTCTCTGTGTGTGTGTGGGGGGGCTCTCTGTGTGTGTGTGGGGGGTGCTCAGACTACATTTATTTTGATTAATTTATAATGTATCACAATGTTTTAATAATGTTTAATAATGTTTCACTGCATGTATGTATGTATGTATGTATGTGTGTATGTATGTATGTATGTATGTGTGTATATATTTTCCTTAATCATTAGTTGTGTTATATTTTAATAGTGTGTGTGGTTATATGTTTCTGTGTGTGTGTGTGTGTGTTTATGTGTCTGTATGTTTCTGTGTGTGTTTATGTTTGTGTGCTTATGTGTGTGTGTGTTTGTGTGTCTATGTGTGTATGTGTATGTATGTTTCTGTTTGTATGTCTGTGTGTGTGTTTATGTGAGTGTGTGTTTATGTGTTTGTATGTTTCTGTGTGTGCGTGTTGATGTTTTATATGTGTGTGTGTTTATGTGTTTATGTTGTTGTATGTTTCTGTGTGTGAGTGTGTGTCTTTATGTATGTGTGCAATTACAAGTTAAAGTTCACACATAAAGTCCTAGGCCTTGCCATGCCATAACTAATCCTTTGAATTCTTCAGCAGCATAAAAGCCATATACCCTCCCTCTGATAGGGATGTGTGTGTGGGCTCTCTCTCTGTGTGTGGGCTCTCTCTCTGTGTGTTTGGACTCTCTCTCTGTGTGGGCTCTCTCTCTCTGTGTGTGGGTTCTCTCTCTCTCTCTCTGTGTGTGGGCTCTATGTGTGTGCGTGGGCTCTCTCTCTGTGTGTATGTGTGGGCTCTCTCTCTGTGTGTGTGTGTGGTCTCTCTCTCTGTGTGTGTGTGTGTGGTCTCTCTCTCTGTGTGTGTGTGGGCTCTCTCTCTCTGTGTGGGCTGTCTCTGTGTGTGTGTGTGTGTGGGCTCTCTCTCTCTGTGTGTGGGCTCTCTCTCTCTCTCTGTGGGCTCTCTCTGTGTGTGTGTGGGCTCTCTGTGTGTGTGTGTGTGTGGGCTCTCTCTCTCTGTGTGTGGGGACTCTCTCTCTCTGTGTGTGGGGGCTCTCTCTCTCTGTGTGTGTGGGCTCTCTCTGTGTGTGTGTGGGCTCTCTGTGTGTGTGTGTGTGGTCTCTCTCTCTCTGTGTGAGCTCTCTGTGTGTGGGCTCTCTCTGTATGTGGGGGCTCTCTCTCTGTGTGTGTGGGCTCTCTCTGTGTGTGTGTGGGCTCTGTGTGTGTGTGGGGGGGCTTTCTCTGTGTGTGTGTGTGTGTGTGTGAGCTCTCTGGGTGTGTGTGTGTGTGTGTGTGTGTGTGTGTGTGTGGGCTCTGTGTGTGTGTGTGTGAGCTCTGTGTGTGTGGGGGGGCTCTCTGTGTGTGTATGTGTGTGTGTGTGTGTTGGGCTCTCTGTGTGTGTGTGTGTGTGTGTTGGGGGGCTCTCTGTGTGTGTGTGGGGGGCTCTCTCTGTGTGTGGGGGCTCTCTCTCTGTGTGTGTGGGCTCTCTCTGTGTGTGTGTGGGCTCTGTGTGTGTGGGGGGGGGGCTTTCTGTGTGTGTGTATGTGTGTGAGCTCTCTGGGTGTGTGTGTGTGTGTGTGTGTGGGCTCTGTGTGTGTGTGTGTGGGGGGCTCTCTCTCTGTGTGTGTGTGTGTGTGTGTGTGTGTTGGGCTCTCTGTGTGTGTGTGTGTGTGTGTGTTGGGGGGCTCTCTGTGTGTGTGTGGGGGGGCTCTCTCTGTGTGTGGGCTCTCTCTCTGTGTGGGCTCTGTGTGTGTGTGTGTGGGGGGGGGGGCTCTATCTCTCTGTGTGTGTGGGCTCTCTCTCTGTGTTTGTGTGTGTGCGGGATCTGTGTGTGTGTGTGTGTGTGTGTGTGGGCTCTCTGTGTGTGTGTGTGTGGGCTCTCTCTCTCTGTGTGTGTGTGTGGGGGCTCTCTCTCTCTGTGTGTGTGGGCTCTCTCTCTCTCTCTCTGTGTGGGCTCTCTGTGTGTGTGTGTGTGGGCTCTCTCTCTCTCTGTGTGGGGGCTCTGTGTGTGTGTGTGTGTGTGTGTGTGTGTGGGCTCTCTCTCTCTGTGTCTGTGTGTGGGCACTCTCTCTCTGTGTGTGTGTGGGCTCTGTGTGTGTGTGTGGGGGGGGCTCTCTCTCTCTCTCTGTGTGGGGGCTCTCTGTGTGTGTATGTGTGTGTGTGTGGGGGGGCTCTGTGTGTGTGTGTGTGTGGCTCTCTCTCTCTGTGTGTGTGGGGGCTCTCTGTGTGTGTGTGGGGGGGGCTCTCTCTGTGTGTGTGTGGGGGGTGCTCAGACTACATTTATTTTGATTAATTTATAATGTATCACAATGTTTTAATAATGTTTAATAATGTTTCACTGCATGTATGTATGTATGTATGTGTGTATGTATGTATATATGTATGTGTGTATATATTTTCCTTAATCATTAGTTGTGTTATATTTTAATAGTGTGTGTGGTTATATGTTTCTGTGTGTGTGTGTGTGTGTTTATGTGTCTGTATGTTTCTGTGTGTGTTTATGTTTGTGTGCTTATGTGTGTGTGTTTGTGTGTCTATGTGTGTATGTGTATGTATGTTTCTGTTTGTATGTCTGTGTGTGTGTTTATGTGAGTGTGTGTTTATGTGTTTGTATGTTTCTGTGTGTGTGTGTGTTGATGTTTTATATGTGTGTGTGTTTATGTTGTTGTATGTTTCTGTGTGTGAGTGTGTGTCTTTATGTATGTGTGCAATTACAAGTTAAAGTTCACACATAAAGTCCTAGGCCTTGCCATGCCATAACTAATCCTTTGAATTCTTCAGCAGCATAAAAGCCATATACCCTCCCTCTGATAGGGATGTGTGTGTGGGCTCTCTCTCTGTGTGTGGGCTCTCTCTCTGTGTGTTTGGACTCTCTCTCTGTGTGGGCTCTCTCTCTCTGTGTGTGGGTTCTCTCTCTCTCTCTCTGTGTGTGGGCTCTCTGTGTGTGCGTGGGCTCTCTCTCTCTGTGTATGTGTGGGCTCTCTCTGTGTGTGTGTGTGTGTGTGTGTGGTCTCTCTCTCTGTGTGTGTGTGTGGTCTCTCTCTCTGTGTGTGTGTGTGGGCTCTCTCTCTCTGTGTGGGCTGTCTCTGTGTGTGTGTGTGTGTGGGCTCTCTCTCTCTGTGTGTGGGCTCTCTCTCTCTCTGTGGGCTCTCTCTGTGTGTGTGTGGGCTCTCTGTGTGTGTGTGTGTGTGGGGGCTCTCTCTCTCTGTGTGTGGGGACTCTCTCTCTCTCTGTGTGTGGGGGCTCTCTGTGTGTGTGTGTGTGTGTGTGGGCTCTCTCTGTGTGTGTGTGGGCTCTCTGTGTGTGTGTGTGTGGGCTCTCTCTCTCTGTGTGAGCTCTCTGTGTGTGGGCTCTCTCTGTGTGTGGGGGCTCTCTCTCTGTGTGTGTGGGCTCTCTCTCTGTGTGTGTGTGGGCTCTGTGTGTGTGGGGGGGGATTTCTGTGTGTGTGTGTGTGTGTGTGTGTGTGAGCTCTCTGGGTGTGTGTGTGTGTGTGGGCTCTGTGTGTGTGTGTGTGTGTGTGTGTGAGCTCTGTGTGTGTGTGGGGGGGGGGCTCTCTGTGTGTGTGTGTGTGTGTGTGTGTGTGTTGGGCTCTCTGTGTGTGTGTGTGTGTTGGGGGGCTCTCTGTGTGTGTGTGGGGGGCTCTCTCTGTGTGTGGGGGCTCTCTCTCTCTGTGTGGGGGCTCTCTCTGTGTGTGTGGGGGGGGGGCTTTCTGTGTGTGTGTATGTGTGTGAGCTCTCTGGGTGTGTGTGTGTGTGTGTGGGGGGGGCTCTGTGTGTGTGTGTGTGTGTGGGCTCTGTGTGTGTGTGTGGGGGGCTCTCTCTGTGTGTGTGTGTGTGTGTGTGTTGGGCTCTCTGTGTGTGTGTGTGTGTGTTGGGGGGCTCTCTGTGTGTGTGTGGGGGGGCTCTCTCTGTGTGTGGGCTCTCTCTCTGTGTGGGCTCTGTGTGTGTGTGTGGGGGGGGGGGCTCTCTCTCTCTGTGTGTATGGGCTCTCTCTCTGTGTTTGTGTGTGTGCGGGATCTGTGTGTGTGTGTGTGTGTGTGGGCTCTCTGTGTGTGTGTGTGTGTGGGCTCTCTCTCTCTCTGTGTGTGTGGGGGGGCTCTCTCTCTCTGTGTGTGTGGGCTCTCTCTCTCTCTCTCTCTCTCTCTCTCTGTGTGTGGGCTCTCTGTGTGTGTGTGTGTGTGGGCTCTCTCTCTCTCTCTGTGTGGGGGCTCTGTGTGTGTGTGTGTGTGTGTGTGTGTGGGCTCTCTCTCTCTGTGTCTGTGTGTGGGCACTCTCTCTCTGTGTGTGTGTGGGCTCTGTGTGTGTGTGTGGGGGGGCTCTCTCTCTCTCTGTGTGTGGGCTCTCTCTCTCTCTGTGTGTGAGGGCTCTCTGTGTGTGTATGTGTGTGTGGGGGGGGGGGGGGCTCTGTGTGTGTGTGTGTGTGTGTGGGCTCTCTGTGTGTTTGTGTGTGTGTGCTCTCTGTGTGTGGGGGGCTCTCTCTCTCTGTGTGTGTGGGGGGGGCTCTCTCTTTCTCTGTGTGTGTGTGTGGGCTCTCTGTGTGTGTGTGTGTGTGTGTGGGGGCTCTCTCTCTCTGTGTGTGTGTGTGTGTGTGTGCTCTCTCTCTCTTTGTGTGTGTGTGTGGGCTCTCTCTCTCTGTGTGTGGGGGCTCTCTCTGTGTGTGGGCTCTCTCTCTGTGTGGGCTCTGTGTGTGTGTGTGCTCTCTCTCTGTGTGTGGGCTCTCTCTCTGTGTTTGTGTGTGTGCGGGCTCTCTCTGTGTGTGTGTGTGTGTGTGGGCTCTCTCTGTGTGTGTGTGTGGGCTCTCTCTCTCTCTCTCTCTGTGTGTGTGTGGGGGTCGGGGATCTCTCTCTCTGTGTGTGTGGGCTCTCTCTCTCTGTGTGTGTGTGGGCTCTCTGTGTGTGTGTGTGTGTGGGCTCTCTCTCTCTGTGTGGGCTCTCTGTGTGTGTGTGGGGGGGCTCTCTCTCTCTGTGTGTGTGTGTGTGTGTGGGCTCTCTCTCTCTCTCTCTCTCTCTGTGTGTCTGTGTGTGGGCTCTCTCTCTCTCTGTGTGTGTGGGCTCTCTGTGTGTGTGTGTGGGGGGGGGGGGGCTCTCTCTCTCTCTGTCTGGGCTCTCTCTCTCTCTCTCTGTGGGGGCTCTTTGTGTGTGTATGTGTGTGTGTGTGTGTGTGTGTGTGTGTGTGCGTGTGTGTGGGCTCCCTGTGTGTGTATGTGTGTGTGTGTGTGTGTGTGTGTGTGTGTGTGGGCTCTCTCTCTTTGTGTGTGTGCTCTCTGTGCGTGTGTGTGTGTGGGGGGCTCTCTGTGTGTGTGTGTGGGGGGGGCTCTCTGTGTGTGTGTGGGGGGGGGGGCTCTCTCTTTCTCTGTGTGTGTGTGGGCTCTCTCTCTCTCTCTCTGTGTGTGTGGGCTCTCTCTGTGTGTGTGTGTGTGTGTGTGCTCTCTCTCTGTGTGTGTGTGTGTGGGCTCTCTCTCTCTGTGTGTGTGTGGGCTCTCTCTCTCTGTGCGTGTGTGTGGGCTCTGTGTGTGTGTGGGGGCTCTGTGTGTGTGTGTGTGGGCTCTTTCTCTGTGTGTGTAGGGGGGGCTCTCTGTGTGTGTGTGGGGGCTCTCTGTGTGTGTGTGTGTGTTGGCTCTCTCTGTGTGTGGGTGTTTGGGCTCTCTGTGTTTGTGTGTGGGGGGGCTCTCTCTGTGTGTGTGTGTGTGTGTGTGGTCTCACTGTGTGTCGGTGTGTGTGTGTGTGCTCTCTGTGTGTGTGTGGGCTCTGTGTGTGTGTGTGTGTGTTTACACCTGTGTATGTATATCTGTGTACCTGTGTATAGAAGTATCTCTGTGTGTGGCATCTCTGTAATGTTCTTGTTATCATAAGAAAACACACAAAATAAAGTGGGGGCGGGGTTAGGGGGAGGAGATTGGGCGGAGTTAGGACTGAGATTGGACTTATTAACCCCTAATCTGCCGCTCCGGACATCGTCGCCACCTACATTATATTTATGAACCCCTAATCTGCTGCCCCCAACATTGCCAACACCTACATTATATTTATTAACCCCTAATCTGCTGCCCACAACATCGCCAACACCTACATAATGTTATTAACCCATAATCTACTGCCCCCAACTTCGCCGCCACTATAATAAACATATTAATCCATAATCTGCCACCCCTAACATCACTGTCATCTACCTACATTTATTAACCCCTAATCTGTAGCCCCTAACGTCGCGCCACTATACTATATTTATTAACCCCTAAACCTAAGTCTAACCCTAACCCTAACACCCCCTAACTTAAATATAATAAAAATAAATCTAAAGAAAACCTGCAATTATTACCTAAATTATTCCAATTTAAAACTAAATACCTATAAAATAAACACTAAGCTAGCTACAATATAACTAATAGTTACATTGTATCTAGCTAAGGGTTTATTTTTATTTTACAGGCAAGTTGGTATTTATTTTATATAGGTAGAATAGTTACTAAATAGTTATTAACTATTTAATAACTACCTAGCTAAAATAAATACAAATTTACCTGTAAAATAAAACCTAACCTAAGTTACACTAACACCTAACACTACACTACAATTAAATACATTCCCTAAATTAAATACAATTATTGGTATTGGAGTGCGGTATGGAGCTCAATTTTGCTCTACGCTCACTTCTTGACTTTAACGCCGGGTTTGTAAAAACCTGTAATACCAGCGCTGCAGGTGAGGGTGAGAAAAAACTGCACGTTAGCACTGCACAGCTCATAACGCAAAACTCGTAATCTAGGCGTTTGTGTTGAGAAGATAGATATAGTCCATGTTAGTGTAGTTTACTTATAGCTTGGTCCTCTGTCTTATTTACAACAGAGTATATGCTTATATGAATTTTACAGCAATCTGTCCCCAATACTGGCCCTTAAGATATATCTTTGATTACATAAATCAAATGTAAAATGAATATAATGAAAGTTTTAGAGGTATCCTATTCATGATACTTAAGTTTAAAGAAAATGAGCAAAATTATTCTGTTCGTTTAAGCCAAAAGGATGTACTGTATTTAATAAAAAGATCCATCTACTCTCTGCTTTGAGTAAGATCTTCTCTAGATCACCGCCTCTAATTCCTAACTTGCCAAAACATTTCAGATCTAACTGTCTAGAATTGTGTTTATTAAAGAAATGTCTGGCTACAGATGTAAGTTGTTTTCCCGCTTGTAAATCTTTTGACGCATTTTTAATGTTCTTGAAGTCTTATTCTTATTTTTCTTGTGGTCATGCCAACGTAAATTTTATCACATTTACATTTTAAAGCATAGACAACACCCTCTGTCTGACAATTGATGTGTGCATTGATTTTGTGGCATTTGCTAAACCGGTCACGTATTTCATGTAATTTTAACATGAAATTACAAGTGCTGCAGGTCCCGCATTTGAAAGAGCCCGGTGAGAATGCACTTGCTGTTTTTGGGCTTTCTAAATGACTAGCGCTGACTAGGTCCTTTAGATTGCGGGTCCTTCTATATCCTGACTGCCCTTTATCTCCCAACAAGATATGTGATAGAATGGGGTCAGTTTTAAGGATATGCCAATTCTCTTGTAAAATTTTAGAAATCTGTGGGATTGCTGGGTTGTAGGTTGAAATGAAGCTAATCTGTTCTTGGTTGGACTTCTCTTTTTTCTTTAGTAATTCCTGTCTATTGGTAGACTTTGCTCTGAATTCAGCCTTTTTTTATAGCCCTTTTACTATAGCCTCTCATGAGTAGTCTTTAGTAGACGTCATCATAAGAAATTCAGACAAAGGGAACAACATTGTAATATGGCCATTAAATATGTATCGGAATGAAACAGATAAACAACTAGGGGGATCGTTCCTGATATCAAAAATTGGGATAAAATTCATCCCAATAATTTTTACAAAATTATACAAATTTAATCCAAGCAGCCACATATGACAATGTAATAACAGCCTCCCAAAATTCATAAAAACCAAAAACATCCACCAGCATCAGAAAACAGGGCGGGCAGTGATGACGTCATCAACCGTGCTGTAGTAACACCCCCGCATCCCTAGCAACAGGACCGCCTGCGTCCGTGGCAACGGCCACAGCAGAACGGAGGAGTGGCATGACACGGTCAATGGCTGTGGCATTTGAGTAAAGGACCTACAATCCTCTCTCAGAGAGTCCCATTTCGCTGTAAACGCTACTTGAAGCTTGGAGAAGCTTGGAGAAGTGAGCATCCAGCATTGCTCTAAATGCTTGTAGTAATATTTCAGCTGCCTCCATTTTAAGTAAACCGTTATATATTGGAAATGTTACTTTTAGTATACAAGTAAAAAGGATATGCCAGATGATTTTTGAAGTTTACTGTTAGGGATGGATATAGTATAGTCATTTTTCTGCAGTTGTATTTGTAGCAGTTTTAAAAAGCCACAGATTTTAGTAGTGTACCCACAAAGTGTATTATGTGTTAAGACACAATAAATATCATGGAACTTCTATATCATTCTCTTATTGTGACTCAATATATATATATATATATATATATATAAAACGTCTGAGGAAGGGGATATATTATCCCCGAAACGTTACATTGTCACATCTCTGCTACTGCGTATATATATATAACAAGTTAGGTTAGCCTATTTAAAGCTGCATGTTAGAAGTGGGCTTTATGCAGTCTATGAGTAAGGCTCTATAAGAGCTGAAACGCGTCAGACATAGCCCACTTTCTGTGCACCTAACAGCCCTTATTCACCTGGCCATGTCACCATCCATGCCTGCAAGTTTATAATTCACTAGCTGATATTTGCAGAGCCGCTGTGAGTGTATGTGTGTTTTTATGCGCTATTTCTTCAATCAATAAATGTACCTGTTTTGAGCATCCTGTCCGGACACTCGTTTCTTTCCTGCATCTTTCCAGGCGGTGGAGACCGCTATACGGACTAACACTTGACAGGTTCTCAGGGAGCAGTGATGTACCTTACTTAGGAGGACTCAGTGACCACATCGTTGATACCAATCCTGGCATTCATCCGAAGTTTGACTATTCTCACTTGCCGTAGAGCAGTTGCGACTACGGGCGAATCAGTGACGTCATCAAACATGGACGGAGGAGACGGAGCGCGGCACAGTGACCGCTACAGATCAGCTTGCAGTCCAGGAGCAAACAAGCGCAAGAGGCTAGCCGTACAAGCAGTACTTTGGAGGGTAAGAGGAGGTGATCTCCGTTAATCCTTGTCGTTATTTGTGACACAGATTAAGAGTACCCACCATTAAATGTTGGACTGTCATATTGAAGCTACCCCAGTTTGTATGTATTGACTGCAAGTGGGCAACCAATTTCTCCTCACTACATGTGCTACTAATGCCGTCAGGATCTATCTAAATAAATGTGGTTTTGAATTGAACTTTGCTCTTACCCCCGTACTGTGAATTGTTTATCTGATTGAGTCTGATACCCTCATTTGCCATTTGTTTTCATTACTACTAATCACTCCATTCAGACTCTCAGTTTAACGTCACACTAGGGACCCCTCCTTTACTTAGTACCTCAAACTGCTTACCAATAAGACTGTACAACACTTGTCTGTTTTCTTTACAAGTTGGCTATTTTCATCACATATAGCCCTGCACAGTATAGCGCTATCACACTATCATACACAGCGACAGTGACATCGCACATCGGTTTTATTCCATGCTAACAGTGGCTACCCTAGAGGGGAACAGACTGAGCTTGGAAGATACATTCGAAAATAAACTCAATTTACTTGACATAGCAGATGTCTTTATGGCTATGGAGAATGCTCTCGTTCAGGAGTATAAATTATGGTGGGACAAACGGACTCTAGAAAAGTACACATCTCTTGGCATGATTCCTAGAGGTCTACGAATTAAAAAACTGCCTGCATTTATCACCACAGATGAAAAATTTATCACAGAATGGAATAATATACTGACAGAATGCTCTTTGAGGCTAATGGCTCTCATTATCCAACATAAAGAAAACAAGCTAACAGAGGCTAGGGATAACATTGAAAGTATACAGAAAGATCTCAATACTTTTATGGAACATACCGATTATCTTAAGCTCGACAGCATTCTACAAGTTACTGTAGACAAGACCAAGAAAGAACTGGATATTATCAAATATAAAAAATATTCCAGAGACCTTGATGATTATAAAGCCAATAGGATATATAATTGGAACCCCAAGAGGAGCTCAAGAAAAAGGAAATCAGTAAACTATAACAAGTCTAAACAACTTAAAGAAGGAAAGAAGATGGATAAAAAGGTGTCATTTTCAGATACTGACCCTGAGTCCAATGAGGATGATGACCATCAGGACTTTGTGGCATTCATGTCCAGTGGACAATCCTCTGACGAGGATGAAGCACCACCTGATAACATTACAATACAGCCGCCCTCTCAACCCCCACAACCTACCCCACCAGGCCTTATAGCATCCAATACCCAGATCACTGACAAACTAGAACCCAATAGAGCTATCCTGAAAAAAACTGATGCCCCCAAGCCACCTAGGGGCAATAAGTAAAAGAAAGCTCAGTCAGTACAGGCAGTGGATGAAACCGCTAGCCAACAGGTTTTTCAGTTGGCTCAGGGAATAAGAGAAGGAGGAGGAAGAGGGTCCACCAAACGGGGGTCGCAGCGAGATCAGTACCAATTGAGGAGAGGCAGACAGCCCAACAAATACAGGGATCCAACATTATAAATCTATCTAGTGTCCCCATAACCGACTTGGAGTTAGAGGTCTTGATTTTAGGCCTTAACTTTGTTCCTACCCCAAAATTTAATGTCTTTGACACTCTGATTGACATAAACAAATTTATACGTGGTCTTACTCTTAAAACGTTTTATCAATTACACCCTACTATAGAGAAAGAGTTTCACATACCTGACACAAGTGCTAGGCATGATTATCTTAACCCAGTAGAAGCAAGAGATTTCCTTAATCTACATTTGTTGGAATCTGAAAATACATTAGATGAAGTAGTAACTGACAGCCATACAGGCTACAAGCCGAAATCTATCTTTTACCCCACGCAGTGTAGGGGTCAAGTATTAGAGAGCTTCCAAAAACGAATGGAGGAGGATCTCCTGAAACTGGAGAAAGAAACAACACAACCACAGAGTAGGGAACATGATAATCTAACCACACAACAAAGAAAGGCCCTCAAACAACTACAAGACAGAGATAACATCATCATCAAGCAGTCTGACAAGGGGGGATCCATAGTGGTTTTGGATAAATCCTACTACATTAAGGAGGCAGAAAGGCAACTACTTGACAAAGAAGTATACACAAGATTGCCTGGGGATCCAACGCAACGATTTGGGTCCCTCCTACTAGATTTGCTTGATGATGGAAAATACCAGGAACTAATTGATGATGAAACATTTGATTATTTAAATGTTCAACATCCTGTAGTACCGATATTCCATCACCTCCCCAAAGTACATAAATCTTTGGTGGAGGTGAAAGGACGCCCGATAGTCTCGGGAATAGGATCCCTTTTTGAGAATCTATCAAATTGGCTGGAATCCTTACTGCAACCCCTAGTGTATGGATTGCCATCATACTTGAGAGATACCAAACATCTCTTGAGACTGATGCAAGACCATACCTGGAACGATAAAATGGGCTGGCTAACGATTGATGTGGTTGGCCTATACTCGGCCATTCCACACGACAAAGGGATAGCAGCCACAAGACATATGCTGGAACATTTCAGCAATTACAGTACTGACCTCAAAGCATATATAGTGAGAGTGCTGGAATTCCTGCTAACTCATAATTATTTTGAGTTTTCAGGAAGCTTTTTTCTCCAACAGAGGGGGACAGCTATGGGTGCGAAATTCGCACCAGCCTATGCTAACATTTTCATGGGCTGGTGGGAGTTGACGCACCTGTATTCTGATCTGAACCCTTTCCTGTCGTCAATCACTAGCTATAAACGCTATATTGATGACTTACTAATTGTGTGGTCTGGTACACAAGAAGACATAGTAAGCTTCTGTGAGTACATCAATGATAATACGGTGGGTCTAAGTTTTACCCACAGTTTCGATAAAGTCCAGGTTCCATACTTGGATGTCATTTTGATAGGAAAACCCTTGGAGAACAATGTAAGCACCTCACTATACACAAAACCTATCACATCCAATACTTTCCTTCACACTAGGAGTTGTCACCCTAGACATACTAGTTATGGGATTGCAAAGGGCCAATTCCTAAGATTAAGGCATAATTGCTCTGAGCAGGATAGCTTCCTGCACGAGAGTCACTCGCTTACCCAAAAATTTCTTGAGAAAGGTTACAATAAAAAGACCATACACAGAGCCTTCAATGATGTTTTACATCAAGATAGGTCCACCCTACTTGAAGAGAAGTCTAAACAAAGGCCTCCCAGGAATAAACATACGTTTGTAACCACCTATAGCTCACAATATTATCAGGTCTGCAAAATCTTGCGGAAGAATCTTCCGATTCTGCTAGCTGATGACATCTTGAAAGATGAGATCAGGGAGGGTTGCTTTTGTGTCCCCAAGCGTAATATAACAATTGGGAACCGAGTTTCTCCCTCCTTACTTAAAAAGCAAAAACCAAAAAGTAGCTGGTTAACCCAAAAAGGGCACTATAAATGTGGCAATAGCGTTCCAATAGCGTTCCAATAGCGTTCCAATCTTCAGTTACACAAAGGGTTTATACATTCCCATTGTACAAACTGTCGAACTACCTTTATTATCTATATGATCACATGCTTGGCATGTGATAAGCAGTATGTAGGTTGCACCTCTCGAGAGGCGAGAGAAAGGATACAAGCCCATCTCAATGATATTGAGAGGGGTATCCTAACCACAGGTGCAGCCAAGCACTTCATAGAAGTACATCACAGAGATGTTAGAAACTTTACATGGTTGATTATAGACCATATTCCAAAGAGACCACGGGGAGGTGATAGATCCAAGGACCTCCTTAGAAAGGAGGCATTTTGGATTTTCACACTGGGAACCAGACAACCCCTAGGTCTTAATATTGAAACAGATCTTATTAATCATTGGCAGTCCTAGTGTGATTTACCACTATTCCTAGCCATTTGATTCATTAGTATCTAACAGTATTATTTTCAGAAACCATACTTATGGGTATCTTCATCAAGGAATGCCTGAATAGTTCCAGTGAACGATTATGATTCGTTGGATATTCAGATAGAGGTCTAGTGGTTACCATTATACCACAGGGAGATATCAATTATAACATCATCATAGGGCTACCGATCCTTCTTCTTCTCAATTCATCCGAGCATTGAGTATAGTATTTCTATTTAACATAAGTTATCATAGCAAAAATATCTTGTATGAGAAACACTCAACAATAAAAATAATTCACCATAAATATTACTATAAGTACCACTGTAGGTCATCTAATACTTAATTGTATTAATAGATACAGAACCAATTAACCACTATTATCTAAAACTTATGTTTATATAGTATTAGTTTTAGGGTCAGGTTCTCTATCAGTATCTAACAATTATTAATGCCTATGCCCTCCTTTAAGATCACTTATTAACACAACTCTGACTTAGATTTAGAACTAACCAGGTTTAGGTGTAGATGTAGTATTATTGTCAACATAAATGTGAAATGCTATTAGATAACAATACTACCAAAAATCAATAACTATACAAAGTTTAGTGCTCTATCAGCACTCAATGTTATTAATGCTCACATTTATAATATACTATAATATATTACATTATATTATATTATATTATTATAGATGTATTTAGTGAAGGGTTACCCTTAGACTCCAGCTATTAATATGTACGGTACGACTTATACACACCCTTTTTGTTCTCTATGTTTCTTAAATTCTTAACTCTTTATGAGAAGACATGGCTAAGAGTGGATGTGAACGTCGTACATAATACACCTAATGGCTTGTACTCTAATTGTAACTCCCAGTTCCTCCCCTAACTAGCACACACACCTGTTGCATGAAATGGGTCACATTACAACCAATAACAAGTTAGGTTAGCCTATTTAAAGCTGCATGTTAGAAGTGGGCTTTATGCAGTCTATGAGTAAGGCTCTATAAGAGCTGAAACGCGTCAGACATAGCCCACTTTCTGTGCACCTAACAGCCCTTATTCACCTGGCCATGTCACCATCCATGCCTGCAAGTTTATAATTCACTAGCTGATATTTGCAGAGCCGCTGTGAGTGTATGTGTGTTTTTATGCGCTATTTCTTCAATCAATAAATGTACCTGTTTTGAGCATCCTGTCCGGACACTCGTTTGTTTCCTATATATATATATATATACGCAGTAGCAGGGATGTGACAATGTAACGTTTCGGGGATAATATATCCCCTTCCTAAGACATTTTTATTAGCAGTTACCAACTTTGCAGGGGCAATGTGTGCAATTTAACAACACTCTGAATTATATCATTTGCAAAGGATAATACTTAAAAAACCTGAATCCTTTCAATTCTGATTTGTCTATTAATTAAAACGAGACCAGATCAATAAACAAACTTACAGCTAGATTACAAGTTTTGCGTTGCAGCTTGTAACACTCAAAATATGTAATTTTCAGCGTTAAAACAGCACCGCCGCATTTACAAGACTTGTCGGTATAGCTGTACCTCACACCTTTTAGCCTGTACCGCAACGTCAGTCCAGCACACATAAAAATGACGTATTTTCATGGGATTCCTATAGCACCGATATTATGAGTTTTGAGGTGAGGTTAAAAAGGGAGCGTTACAGCCTAAAACGACAAGATCCGTACAGCGATCTAAAGTCAGTAGTTATGAGTTTTATGTTACAAAGCTGTAGCATAAAACTCATAGCTAAACTGCTACAAAGTACACTAACAATCATAAACTACCTATTAACCCTTAAACCGAGGCCCTCCCTCATCGCAAACACTATATTAAATTTATTAACCCCTAATCTGCCACTACCGATATCGGCGCCACTAAAAAATTTTATTAACCCCTATTCCACTGCTCCCCGACATCATCACCACTATACTAAAGTTATTATCCCCTAAACCGCCGGCCTCCCGCATCACACACACCATTTAAATATTTAACAAAAAAAGCTGCCCAGCGAAAATTGTTAGGGAAGGGAGACTCTAGCGATTCTCCGTTTTAATTAGCAAACCAGCATGCACTTTTAGCAATACTTACAAACAGTAATAGTGCCTAGCATAACCTTGTTGTTGGTGGCATAGTCACAAGTTATAAACCTATATTATCACTAGTGATGTCGCAAACCTAAAATTTTGCGTTTGCGAACGGCGAACGCGAACTTCCGCAAGCGGGCAGGCAAATTTTAAAACCCACAGGGACTCTTTCTGGCCACAATAGTGATGGAAAAGTTGTTTCAAGGGGACTAACACCTGGACTGTGGCATGCCGGAGGGGGATCCATGGCAAAACTCCCATGGAAAATTAAATAGTTGATGCAGAGTCTGGTTTTAAGCCATAAAGGGCATAAATCACCTAACATTCCTAAATTGTTTGGAATAACGTGTTTTAAAACATCAAGGGGTCGATCCGATAAAAATCGTCGCCCGCAAAAGTTGGCAACGCCAATATTTACGCGGGTTTGGTATCACATATACGGCGTAACCTAGAAGTTACGCGCGTATATTTCTGCCGTTGCCCGTAGTTTTTTGGGCCATAGGCAGGTATACCAAACCAGCGCAGTTTGGTATCCAATATACAGCGTAAGGACTTACATGGCGAAAATGGAGAAATCTTACTCCATTTTCACCTCGCCACAAAAAGCAGCCGTAAGAAGCCTTACGCTGAGTATTGGAGCCCCGTAACTCTCTAAACTAGCTGCTAAATAAAACCTAACACCTAACGCATGCGCAATGTCTATCTCCCTGTCAACCGCGATCTGCTAAATAAAACCTAACACCTAACGCATGCGCAATGTCTATCTACCTGTCAACCGCGATCCCCCGCCGCAATCCCTAATAAAGTTATTAAACCCTAAACCGCCGCTCACGGACCCCACCGTCATCTACATAAAATAACCCCCTACTGTGAGCCCCTAAAACCGCCACCATCTAACTGATCTATCCCCTAATGTGAACCCCTTACACCGCCGCCATCTACCTTATCTATCCCCTAATCTGACCCCTTACACCGCCGCCACCTATATAAAAAATATTAACCCCTAATCGAATCCCCCTATACCGCCGCCAGCTATATTAATATTATTAACCCCTAATCTAATCCCCCTAAAATAATTATCTCTATTACCAGCCCTTAAAAGGGCCTTTTGCGGGGCTTTGCCCCAAAGTAAACAGCTCTTTTGCCCTATAACCTGCCCTCCCTACACCGCCGCCACCTATATTAATAGTATTAACCCCTAATGTAAGCCCCTTACACCGCCGCCATCTATATTAAAATTATTAACCCCTAATTTAATCTACCTACCCCGCCGCCAGCTATATTATCTATATTTACCCTAAGTATATTATAGTTAATATAGTTATTACATTATATATATTAACTATATTAACCCTAATTATATTAGGGTTAATATAGTTAATATAGTTACTATAGTATTTATATAAACTATATTAACTCTATCTAACCCTAACTAAATTTTTATTAAATAAATCTAATTCATATTATAAACTAAAATATTCCTATTTAAATCTAAATACTTACCTATAAAATAAACCCTACGATAGCTACAATATAATTAATAATTACATTGTAGCTATGTTAGGGTTTATATTTATTTTACAGGTAAATTGTTAATTATTTTAACTAGGTACAATAGCTATTAAATAGTTAACTATTTAATAGCTACCTAGTTAAAATAATTACCCAATTACCTGTAAAATAAATCCTAACCTAAGTTACAAATACACCTACACTATCAATAAATTAAATAAACTACTAATATCTATCTAAAAATACAATTAAATAAACTAAACTAAATTACAAAAAAAAAAAACCCACTAAATTACAAAAAATAAAAAAAAGATTACAAGATTTTTAAGCTAATTACACCTATTCTAAGTAACATAATAAAATAATAAAGCCCCACAAAATAAAAAAATGCCCTACCCTATTCTAAATTAAAAAAAGTTCAAAGCTCTTTTACCTTACCAGCCCTTAAAAGGGCCATTAGCGGGGCATGCCTCAAAGAATTCAGCTCTTTTGCCTGAAAAAAAAACACAATACCACCCCCCAACATTACAACCCACCACCCACATACCCCTAATCTAACCCAAACCCCCCTTAAATAAACCTAACACTACCCCCCTGAAGATCTCCCTACCTTATCTTCACCACGCCGGGCCGAACTCCTCATCCGTTCCGGGCGATGTCTATCCAAGCGGCAAAGAAGAGGTCTTCATCCTGGCGATGTCTTTATCCAAGCGGCAGCAAAGTCTCCTTCCATCCACAGCATCTTCCATCAAGCGGCATCTTCAATCTTCATTCTTCGCTCCACAGACGCGGAGCATCCATCCTGGCCGACGACTGAACAACGAATGAGGTACCTTTAAATGACGTCATCCAAGATGGCGTCCGTCGAATTCCGATTGGCTGATAGGATTCTATCAGCCAATCGGAATTAAGGTAGAAAAATCTGATTGGCTGATTGAACCAGCCAATCAGATTCAAGATCAATCCGATTGGCTGAACCAATCAGCCAATCAGATTGAGCTCGCATTTTATTGGCTGATCGGAACAGCCAATAGAACGCGAGCTCAATCTGATTGGCTGATTGGTTCAGCCAATCGGATTGATCTTGAATCTGATTGGCTGATTCAATCAGCCAATCAGATTTTTGTACCGTAATTCCGATTGGCTGATAGAATCCTATCAGCCAATCGGAATTCGACGGACGCCATCTTGGATGACGTCATTTAAAGGTACCTCATTCGTCGTTCAGTCGTCGGCCGGGATGGATGCTCCGCGTCTGTGGAGGGAAGAATGAAGATTGAAGATGCCGCTTGATGGAAGATGCTTTAGATGGAAGGAGACTTTGCTGCCGCTTGGATAAAGACATCGCCGGGATGAAGACCTCTTCTTTGCCGCTTGGATAGACATCGCCCGGATCGGATGAGGAGTTCGGCCCGGCGTAGTGAAGATAAGGTAGGGAGATCTTCAAGGGGGTAGTGTTAGGTTTATTTAAGGGGGGGTTGGGTTAGATTAGGGGTATGTGGGTGGTGGGTTGTAATGTTGGGGGGTGGTATTGTGTTTTTTTTCAGGCAAAAGAGCAGTTTTCTTTGGGGCATGCCCCGCTAATGGCCCTTTTAAGGGCTGGTAAGGTAAAAGAGCTTTGAACTTTTTTTAATTTAGAATAGGGTAGGGCATTTTTATTATTTTGGGGGGCGTTATTATTTTATTAAGGGGCTTAGAATAGGTGTAATTAGCTAAAACATCTTGTAATCTTTTTTTTATTTTTTGTAATTTAGTGTTTGTTTTTTTTGTAATTTAGTTTAGTTTATTTAATTGTATTTTTAGATAGATATTTGTAGTTGATTTAATTTATTGATAGTGTAGGTGTATTTGTAACTTAGGTTAGGATTTATTTTACAGGTAATTGGGTAATTATTTTAACTAGGTAGCTATTAAATAGTTATTAACTATTTAATAGCTATTATACCTAGTTAAAATAATTAAAAATTTACCTGTGAAATAAATATAAACCCTAACATAGCTACAATGTAATTATTAATTATATTGTAGCTATCTTAGGATTTATTTTATAGGTAAGTATTTAGATTTAAATAGGAATATTTTAGTTTATAATATTAATATTAGATTTATTTTAATAAGAGTTAAGTTAGGAATGTTAGAGTTAGATAGGGTTATTATACTTAATATATACAGGGAGTGCAGAATTATTAGGCAAATGAGTATTTTGACCACATCATCCTCTTTATGCATGTTGTCTTACTCCAAGCTGTATAGGCTCGAAAGCCTACTACCAATTAAGCATATTAGGTGATGTGCATCTCTGTAATGAGAAGGGGTGTGGTCTAATGACATCAACACCCTATATCAGGTGTGCATAATTATTAGGCAACTTCCTTTCCTTTGGCAAAATGGGTCAAAAGAAGGACTTGACAGGCTCAGAAAAGTCAAAAATAGTGAGATATCTTGCAGAGGGATGCAGCACTCTTAAAATTGCAAAGCTTCCGAAGCGTGATCATCGAACAATCAAGCGTTTCATTCAAAATAGTCAACAGGGTCGCAAGAAGCGTGTGGAAAAACCAAGGCGCAAAATAACTGCCCATGAACTGAGAAAAGTCAAGCGTGCAGCTTCCAAGATGCCACTTGCCACCAGTTTGGCCATATTTCAGAGCTGCAACATCACTGGAGTGCCCAAAAGCACAAGGTGTGCAATACTCAGAGACATGGCCAAGGTAAGAAAGGCTGAAAGACGACCACCACTGAACAAGACACACAAGCTGAAATGTCAAGACTGGGCCAAGAAATATCTCAAGACTGATTTTTCTAAGGTTTTATGGACTGATGAAATGAGAGTGAGTCTTGATGGGCCAGATTGATGGGCCCGTGGCTGGATTGGTAAAGGGCAGAGAGCTCCAGTCCGACTCAGACGCCAGCAAGGTGGAGGTGGAGTACTGGTTTGGGCTGGTATCATCAAAGATGAGCTTGTGGGGCCTTTTCGGGTTGAGGATGGAGTCAAGCTCAACTCCCAGTCCTACTGCCAGTTTCTTGAAGACACCTTCTACAAGCATTGGTACAGGAAGAAGTCTGCATCCTTCAAGAAAAACATGATTTTCATGCAGGACAATGCTCATCACACGCGTCCAAGTACTCCACAGCGTGGCTGGCAAGAAAGGGTATAAAAGAAGAAAATCTAATGACATGGCCTCCTTGTTCACCTGATCTGAACCCCATTGAGAACCTGTGGTCCATCATCAAATGTGAGATTTACAAGGAGGGAAAACAGTACACCTCTCTGAACAGTGTCTGGGAGGCTGTGGTTGCTGCTGCACGCAATGTTGATGGTGAACAGATCAAAACACTGACAGAATCCATGGATGGCAGGCTTTTGAGTGTCCTTGCAAAGAAAGGTGGCTATATTGGTCACTGATTTGTTTTTGTTTTGTTTTTGAATGTCAGAAATGTATATTTGTGAATGTTGAGATGTTATATTGGTTTCACTGGTAAAAATAAATAATTGAAATGGGTATATATTTGTTTTTTGTTAAGTTGCCTAATAATTATGCACAGTAATAGTCACCTGCACACACAGATATCCCCCTAAAATAGCTATAACTAAAAACAAACTAAAAACTACTTCCAAAACTATTCAGCTTTGATATTAATGAGTTTTTTGGGTTCATTGAGAACATGGTTGTTGTTCAATAATAAAATTAATCCTCAAAAATACAACTTGCCTAATAATTCTGCACTCCCTGTATATAATAAAATAACGATATTAACTATATTAACCCTAATATAATTAGGGTTAATACATTTATTATAGGTGGCAGCGGTGTAGGGGGATGTAGATTGTAGGCAAAAGAGCAGTTTACTTTGTGACAAAGCCCCGCCAAAAGCCTTTTTAAGGGCTGGCAAAAGAGCTGAATTCTTTGGGGCATGCCCCGCAAAAAGCCCTTTTAAGGGCTGGCAAAAGAGCTGTTACTTTGGGGCAATGCCACGCAAAAAGACCTTTTCACGGCTATTTGTAGGGTTAGACTTAGGTTTAGTGGTAGGGATAGTTTAGTATTTTAGGGGTTAAATAATTTAATATAGATGGCGGCGGGGTAGGGGGATTAGATTAGGGGTTAATAATTTTAAAATAGATAGCGGCGGGGTAGGGGCTCACTTTAGGGGGTAGGTAAGGTAGATGGCGGCGGTGTTAGGGGCTCACTTTAGGGGGTTATAGATTTAATATAGCTGGCGGCGGTTTAGGGGTTAATAACTTTATTATGTTGTGGCGGGGTTTGGGAGCGGCGGTTTAGGGGTTAATACATATTTTATTGTTAGGATAGTGAGGGGGGATAGCGGATAGAGGGTTAGACGTGTCGGGCTATGTTAGGGAGGCGTGTTAGACGTGTCGGGCTATGTTAGTGAGGCGTGTTAGACAGTGCGGGTGATTTAGACTTTAGTCAGGTTTTGTAGGCGCCAGTAGTTTCTAACGTGCCGTAAGTCACTGGCGACGCCAGAAATTTGTACTTGCGCAGATTTCTGGACATCGCTGGTTTATCCGACTTACGGCACGTTAGCATCTGACGGCGCGGTATATTGGATAGCTCGAGATGCGAGCTGAAACTGCGGGCGACACGGGTTCCCTCGCATGCGCCGCAAACTACGCCGTATATCGGATCGCGTCCCAGGTATGATGTTGTATCGATCAGGTAGTGTAAGGGTTACGCCCGCTTCACAGTGACAGACCAAACTCCCCGTTTAACGCACCGCAAACAACCGCAAACCACAACCACGAGATCGATAGATTTGATAGATAGATACATAGATCAATAGATGCAATATACATTTGATAGATACCCATTACCTAGATCAAAAGATGCAATATACATTTGATAGATACGAATTACATAGATCAAAAGATGCAATATACATTTGATAGATACGAATTACATAGATCAAAAGATGCAATATACATTTGATAGATACGAATTGCATAGATCAATAGATGCAATATACATTTGATAGATACGAATTACATAGATCAAAAGATGCAATATACATTTGATAGATACGAATTACATAGATCAAAAGATGCAATATACATTTGATAGATACGAATTACATAGATCAAAAGATGCAATATACATTTGATAGATACGAATTGCATAGATCAAAAGATGCAATATACTTTTGATAGATACAAATTACATAGATCAAAAGATGCAATATACATTTGATAGATACGAATTCCATAGATCAATAGATGCAATATACATTTGATAGATACGAATTCCATAGATCAATAGATGCAATATACATTTGATAGATACGAATTGCATAGATCAATAGATGCAATATACTTTTGATAGATACAAATTACATAGATCAAAAGATGCAATATACATTTGATAGATACGAATTACATGGATCAAAAGATTCAATATACATTTGATAGATACGAATAACATAGATCAAAAGATGCAATATACATTTGATTGATACGAATTACAGAGATCAATAGATGCAATATATATTTGATTGATACGATTGATAGTTATATAATTTCCCTGACAGAGTATAACAATAAATCATGCGGTCTGGGACCCGTGGTGTGTTAAGTACTAAGTAGTACTATTCTTAGCAGTTTAATACCTGTTACTCCCCCTATCGGGGGAGGTCTATATGGCCTTGATTTTTGGAACAAGGAGATGGAAGAAGATGCTTGGTCTGTCCTCCTACTTCAATTTTGGCCAAAACACAAGTGGGTATCACAAAACAGTCCGGCCACGAGATCGATAGATTTGATGATAGATAGATCCATAGATTACATAGATCAACAGATGCAATATACATTTCATAGGTACGAATAACATAGATCAAAAGATGCAATATACATTTGATCGATACGAATTACAGAGATATAAAGATGCAATATATATTTGATTGATACGATTGATAGTTATATAATTTCCCTGACAGAGTATAACAATAAGACATGCGGTCTGAGACCCATGGTAAGGTTACTTCCTTTTGCACAATCGAGTATACCAGTTGCAGAGGTTCTGACCCTGCATTCTGGCTGCACCTCTCCCTGCAAGAGAGATCTGTTACAGAGTCTGTGGGCCTGTATGCAAAGAGCTGGCCTGCCTGAAAGGAGCAGCAACGCAGATCAAAAGATGCAATATACATTTGATAGATACGAATTACATAGATCAAAAGATGCTATATACATTTGATAGATACGAATTACATAGATCAAAAGATGCAATATACATTTGATAGATACGAATTACATAGATCAAAAGATGCAATATACATTTGATAGATACGAATTACATAGATCAAAAGATGCAATATACATTTGATAGATATGAATTACATAGATCAAAAGATGCAATATACATTTGATAGATACAAATTACATGGATCAAAAGATGCAATGTACATTTGATAGATACGAATAACATAGATCAAAAGATGCAATATACATTTGATTGATACGAATTACAGAGATCAATAGATGCAATATATATTTGATTGATACGATTGATAGTTATATAATTTCCCTGACAGAGTATAACAATAAGTCATTCGGTCTGGGACCCGTGGTGTGTTAAGTACTAAGTAGTACTATTCTTAGCAGTTTAATACCTGTTACTCCCCCTATAGGAGGATGTCTATATGGCTTTGATTTTCGGAACAGGGAGATGGAAGAAGATGCTTGGTCTGTCCTCCTACTTCAAATTTGGCCAAAACACAAGTGGCTGTCACAAAACAGTCCGGCCACGAGATCGATAGATTTGATAGATAGATCCATAGATTACATAGATCAATAGATGCAATATACATTTGATAGATACCAATTACATAGATCAAAAGATGCTATATCCATTTGATAGATACGAATTACATAGATCAAAAGATGCAATATACATTTGATAGATACGAATTGCATAGATCAATAGATGCAATATATATTTGATAGATACGATTGATAGTTAGATAGATTTGATAGATAAATAGCTAATTTGAAAGACATATAATTTCCCAGACAGAAAATTACAAAGACGTGCGGTCTGGGACCCATGGTAAGTTTACTTCCTTTTGCACAATCGAGTATACCAGTTGCAGAGGTTCTGACCCTGCATTCTGGCTGCACCTCTCACTGCAAGAGAGATCTGTTACAGAGTCTGTGGGCCTGTATGCAAAGAGCTGGCCTGCCTAAAAGGAGCAGCAAGGCAGATCAAAAGATGCAATATACATTTGATCGATACGAATTACAGAGATCAATAGATGCAATATATATTTGATTGATACGATTGATAGTTATATAATTTCCCTGACAGAGTATAACAATAAGTCATTCGGTCTGGGACCCGTGGTGTGTTAAGTACTAAGTAGTACTATTCTTAGCAGTTTAATACCTGTTACTCCCCCTATCGGAGGAGGTCTATATGGCCTTGATTTTTGGAACAGGGAGATGGAAGAAGATGCTTGGTTTGTCCTCCTACTTCAAATTTGGCCAAAACACAAGTGGCTGTCACAAAACAGTCCGGCCACGAGATCGATAGATTTGATAGATAGATCCATAGATTACATAGATCAATAGATGCAATATACATTTGATAGATACCAATTACATAGATCAAAAAATGCTATATACATTTGATAGATACGAATTACATCGATCAAAAGATGCAATATACATTTGATAGATACGAATTCCATAGATCAATAGATGCAATATACATTTGATAGATACGAATTGCATAGATCAATAGATGCAATATACATTTGATAGATACGATTGATAGATAGATAGATTTGATAGATAAATAGATAATTTGAAAGATATATAATTTCCCAGACAGAGAATTACAAAGACGTGCGGTCTGAGACCCATGGTAAGGTTACTTCCTTTCGCACAATCGAGTACAGGTTGGGGTCCGGGATTGCCTTTTTGTGCTGTCTGATTCTTTCAGGTATATCATTTGCAGAGGTTCTGACCCTGCATTCTGGCTGCACCTCTCCCTGCAAGAGAGATCTGTTCCAGAGTCTGTGGGCCTGTATGCAAAGAGCTGGCCTGCCTGAAAGGAGCAGCAAGGCAGAGGGATCAATTCATGCCTATAAGAAACCAGAGGGCACGCTACTTGCTGGAAGTGTGCAGTGAGGCAGAGGGATCTATTCCTGCCTAGAAGCAGACAGGCAGAGGGGACGCTACCTGCCTGGGAGCCCACTGAGACCAGCCCAGCTGGGGGAGATACAGCCGCTGGCTTGACCCCGGTCTCAGCCACGATAGCCCTGGTCCCACTATTTGGAGGTAGATGGATCTATTCCTGCCAAGAAGCAGCCTGGCAGGGGGATTTATTCCTGCCTAGAAGCAGACAGGCAGAGGGGACGATACCTGCCAAGAAAGAGCTGCAGGGCAGAGAGGACGCTACCTGACTGGGAATCAACTGAGACCAGCCCAGCAGGGGGAGATACACCCGCTGGCTTGACTCCAGTCTCAGCAACTATATCTCTGGTCCCACTATCCGGTGGCCACCACTGGGTTTGGACAGAGGAAGGGAGACCCCCTAGTGGAGTACCGCTACATCCGGGAGATGGAAAAAGATGCTTGAACACCCAGTACAGGTCGTTCTCCTTCAGCCTTTTTATACGAGGGTCCCCGACCCTCAACAGAAACAACAGCATGAAACACCACATATGCCATCCTTTTGCACAATCGAGTACAGGTATGGCATCGATTTCAGGAACCCGTAGATAATTTTTAGGAACCGGGAGATGGAAAAAGATGCTTTGACACCCAGTACAGGTCGTTCTCCTTCAGCCTTTTTATACGAGGGTCCCCGACCCTCAACAGGCACAACAGCATGAAATACCACATATGCCATCCTTTTGCACAATAGAGTACAGGTATGGCATCGATTTTAGGAACCCAGAGATAATTTTTAGGAACCGGGAGATGGAAAAAGATGCTTGGACACCCAGTACAGGTCGTTCTCCTTCAGCCTTTTTATACGAGGGTCCCCGACCCTCAACAGAAACAACAGCATGAAAGACCACATATGCTATCCTTTTGCACAATCGAGTACAGGTATGGCATCGATTTTAGGAACCCGGAGATAATTTTTAGGAACCGGGAGATGGAAAAAGATGCTTGGACACCCAGTACAGGTCGTTCTCCTTCAGCCTTTTTATACGAGGGTCTCCGACCCTCAACAGGCACAACAGCATGAAATACCACATATGCCATCCTTTTGCACAATCGAGTACAGGTATGGCATCGATTTTAGGAACCCGGAGATCATTTTTATGAACCGGGAGATGGAAAAAGATGCTTGGACACCCAGTACAGGTCGTTCTCCTTCAGCCTTTTAATACAAGGGTCCCCAACCCTCAACAGGCACGACAGCATGAAAGACCCCATATGCCATGACTTCCTTTTGCACAATCGAGTACAGTTATTGCATCATTTTTAGGAACCCGGAGATAATTTTTAGGAACCGGGGGATGGAAAAAGATGCTTGGTCGGTCCTCCTACTTCAAATTTGGGGCACTGCGCGTGCAATCTACTGTGCCACCAGATATGAGTGGTGTGTTAAGTATTACTATTCTTAACAGTTTAATCACTGTTATCTGCCTTTTTTTTGGTTGGGGTTTTGTAGCCACAGTGCAGCACCAGAGGCCAGAAAAATTAGGCATGTAAAAATGCCTGAAAAATTAGGTATTGTTGCAGCCGCTGCTGTAGCAGCAGCCAGAAAAATTGATGTTTGTTTGACAGTTAGAAAGTGCCCTAAAACATTGCGGCTTGAACCCTAATTGTTGGCGGGTAAGTCACGCAAGTCATCCGGCATTCGAAGATAAAATACAGCAGCGTGTGTACCATTTGTAGCCCAAGGCAGCTAATCTCATCAGGCCTTTTTTACTCTAATGTATCGCACAATGTCAGTCCCTTCAGGATCCATCCCTCATTCATTATAATAAAGGTGAGATAATCAAGACTTTTTTGACCTAGGCAACTTCTTTTCTCAGTGACAATACCTCCTTTCTGACAGGACACTTGAAGCGGGGCAGGCCAGAAGTTCAATTGCAAATTGGGATAGCTCAGGCCACAGGTCAAGCCTGCACACCCAGTAGTCAAGGGGTCCATCGCTCCTCAGAGTGTCGAGATCTGCAGTTAATGCTAGGTATTCTGCTACCTGTCTGTTGAGTCTTTCTCTGAGGCTGGATCCCAAAGGGCTGTGTCGATGCATAGGAGTTAAAAAGGTCTGCATGTCCTCCATCAACAACACGTCTGGAAAGCATCCTGTCCTTGCCGGCGTGGTCGTGGGAGGAGGAGGAGGATTACTTTCATCTCTTCCCCTGTTAGATTACCGTTGTGCTGTGACATCACCCTTATACGCTGTGTAAAGCATACTTTTTAATTTATTTTTGAACTGCTCCAACCTTTCCGACTTGCGGGAATTCGGTAACATTTCAGTAACTTTATGCTTATACCGGGGGTCTAGTAGCGTGGACACCCAGTACAGGTCGTTCTCCTTCAGCTTTTTTATACGAGGGTCCCTCAACAGGCACAACAGCATGAAAGAACCCATTTGCACAAGTTTGGTTGCCGAACTAATCATGTCCCGTTCCTCATCCTCACTGATCTCACTGAAGGTATCTTCTTCCCCTCAGCCACGTACAACACCACGGGTACCAGATAGGTGACAACAACGACCACCCTGGGATGCCTGTTGTGCTTGGTCTTCCTCCTCCTCCTCCTCCTCAAAGCCACATTCCTCCTCTGACTCGTCTTCCTCACAATCCTCTTCCTGCGTTGCCGCTGGTACAGCAAGCAATGCTGTTAAGGTGGTTTCACGCTCATCTACGGCCTGATCCAGCACTCTTTGCAGGGCACGCTCCAGGAAGAAAACAAATGGTATGATGTCGCTGATGGTGCCTTCAGTGCGACTGACTAGGTTTGTCACCTCCTCAAAAGGACCATAAGCCTACAGGCATTGCGCATGAGCGTCCAGTAACGTGGCAAAAAAATCCCCAGCTCCCCAGAGGCTGTCCTAGCACCCCGGTCATACAAATACTCGTTAACAGCTTTTTCTTTTTGTAGCAGGCGGTCGAACATTAGGAGTGTTGAATTCCAAAGTGTCGGGCTGTCGCAAATAAAGCGTCTCACTGGCAGGTTGTTTCGCCGCTGGATATCTGACAAGTGCGCCATGGCCGTGTTGGAATGCCTGAAATGGCCACACACCTTCCTGGCCTGCTTCAGGACGTCCTGTAAACCTGGGTACTTATGCACAAAGCGTTGTACTATCAGATTACACACATGTGCCATGCACGGCACATGTGTCAACTTGCCCAATTTCAATGCCGCCACCAAATTACTTCCATTGTCAGAAACAACTTTGCCATTCTACAGTTGGTGCAGAGTCAGCCACTGATCCACCTGTGCGTTCAGGGTGGACAGGAGTGCTGATGCGGTGTGACTCTCGGCTTTCAGGCAAGTCAACCCCAAGACGGCGTGACATTGCCATATCCGGGATGTTGAATAGTACCTGGGGAGCTGGGGGGGTGCCGTTGATGTGGTGCAAGATGCAGCAGCAGAAGAGTACTCAGCCGAGGAAGAGGTTATGGAAGAGGATGGAGTAGGAGGAGTAGAGAAGGTAGCAGAAGGCCTGCTTGCAAGTCGTGGCGGTGTCACCAACTCCTCTGCAGAGCCACGCATTCCATGCTTGTCAGCCGTCAGCAGGTTTACCCAATGCACAGTGTAGGTGATATAACTGCCCTGACCATTCTTTGCAGACCAGCTATCAGTGGTCAGATGGACCCTTGCCCCAATGCTGTGTGCCAGACATGCCATTACTTCCTTTCGCCGGGTACCTTCCACTGCGGTGTCCCAATAGATACAAATTTTTTAATTGCCTCAGACTCCACCAGCTTGTATGGTAAAAGCTGGCAGGCTAAGAGTTCAGACAAGCCAGCTGTCAGATGCCGGGCAAGGGGGTGACTTTGGGAAATTGGCTTCTTACACTCAAACATGTCCTTGACAGACACCTGACTGTGGGCAGATGACCAGGAACTGCTACGTAAGAGAGACTGAGTGGCGGATGGTTGAGAGGGGGCAAGGAGGACAGCAGTTGTTGACGTGGCTGAAGATGTTTGACCAGGAGGAGGATGGCGGCTTTGAGTTTGTGTGCTGCTTCTACTCATGTGTTCATCCCATCTGCGTTTGTGATGTGAGACCATGTGCCTTCGCAAAGCAGTTGTACCTAGGTGGGTGTTGGACTTCCCACGACTCAGTTTCTTTTGGCACCGGTTGCAAATGGCATCGCTGTTGTCAGAGGCAGACACACAAAAAAAGCCACACTGCTGAGCTCTGCGATGATGGCATTCTGGTGGTGGCAACAGCATGCGTTGATTGGCGTGCTGTCTGGCTGACCCCGGGTGCCGATGCATGCTGTCTGACTGTGCCACTAGCTCCTTGCGACGACCTCCCCCTGCTTCCATCTCATGTCCTTCTCCTCCTCTCTGTCTCGCCATCTGAACTTTCCCCCTCTTCTTCTTCTCTTCTAGCGGGCACCCATGTGACATCCACGGACGCATCATCATCAACCACTTCACTTGTATCTGACAAATCAACAAAGGAAGCAGCAGCGGGTACAACATCACCATCACACCATACGTCCATGTCTGTAATGCTGCCTGACTGAGACATATCACTGTTATCTACATCCTCTGTCAATGATGG